>NC_053166.1:132447617-132749890 GCF_016835505.1 Polypterus senegalus
GCCCAATATGGCCCATCCAGAGCAGATTCCTGCTATGTGTCTGAAGCTACTGAAATTGGCACAGCCTTCTTAAACTGTTAAAAAAAATGGATTTACAATGGCACTTTTACTGGTATGTGTGGTTCCTTGTAGAGCCATTGCTTAACAAAAAAATTACTTCATTCCGGCAAGGGTTCTTTGCATATGAAATGAGTTCTTTGGGTTTTAAATTACTTTTGTACTATATGGACAAAACAGAAATATTTAATGGACAGTAAAGTAGGCTACCTAGCAGGATATGAACAGATCAAGAAAGCCTGTGTTATTGTATGCAGCAAGAGTTCTTTTAATATTAGGATCCAATTGGCATTTCACAATCTGTTATGGTTATTTATGAAGCCTGTTATGGATCTAAATAAAAGATCCTTCTGAAGCCTTCATGTGTTTGCTGCTTTTGGGAGCCAAAAAATGGTTACCCTGTGGCAATGCTCTGAAGACCCACTTTGGCATCCTTATATTTAAGAGTATACCATCCACTCGGGGTGCATGTTGCATAGACTGAGCACCACATCTGGTACATACTACACAGTTCTTTCCACAAAATGGTCAACCCGAAATCCCCCCCCACCAGTTTAATCTACTGTGCAATCACAAGAGATACACTTCCAGTCGCTCTCCTTCATTTCAACTGCCTTACACATACAAAATACCTGAAAGTGTAGATGTGTGTATAAAGTGTCCTGCACTAGACTGGCATCTTCTGCTGGGCTGGCCCTGGGAGTTCAAACAAATCTGCAAGCATTGATTTTTGTGATACCACCATGGTGTAGATTGGGAAAAAACGATGGATTCGATTGCGTTGTGTGTCTTATTTTGAGTTTATGACAATGGCTGGGACACACTTCAGACTTTCATGTTTTGTATAGTTTATTATTGTATCAGGTCAGCGCATTGCTGCCTTGCAATAAGAAGGCCGGGATTCGCATCCCACAAGTTCCCTGTGTGGAGTTTGCATGTTCTCACTGGGTCTGTGTGGGTTTCCTTCCACATTGTAATGACATGCAGGTTAGAGTGGACTGGTGATGGTACACTGGTACTTCTCTGTATGTGTATGTGTGTCTGTTCACCCTGTAAAGGGCTAGTGCCCTGTCCAGGGAATGTTCCTGCCTTGTACTGATAATTGCTGGGATAGGTTCCAGCTTCTTTGTTACTTGTGGGTTTAGAAAATAGATGAATTTAAATGATTTTTGAAATGAACAAAACAGTTTAAATTTGACAATTCAAACAGAGCTCAGAGTCAGTCTAATACATATGTATAAAATGAGTTGAAATTTTTGTAGACACCAGGTAGCAGGAGATGTCATGTAAGAAATGTCAACCAGGGAACTAGGCAAGTATACAATATAATGCCACTTCATACGGTAGGTGGTCTTTTCATATTGAACGCCATACTAACACACTTTACAGGCACAACAGCATCTGTATTTCTAAAATAGAGCTGTGCAATGGTCAATGATAGAGACTGGACCAGCAGGCCGCCCTCTGCATCTTCATCTGATTTTTTGCTTTTAAAGTTGCAAGAAGGAAATGCATAAGATGCCAGGCAAAAATGGGAAATGGGACTTTGGGCACAATCACAATCTCAATCCCACACTTACCAGGCCTGTTTAAAGTAATTAGCTGATGCAGGTATGATAAGAAAAGTGGTGAAGAGTCATCAAAAAATGTGTACCCGTCACAGGGATAATGACCAGGCTGAGTTCCTGGAGCTGTGTGTCAGCATGCTAGCCCCCTGTGACATAATCCCACTGCATTTCAAATACAGGAATATTTTAGCAAATTCCAGAGGACTCTCCAGTACAGTTATGAAGAATTTTCAGTCAGCAATCCCGGACAAGATCATCATGTGCATGATTTTAATAGTCCTAAAATAGCTTTGTCTCTGTTGTTGAATTCCAAAATTAGATATATCCGCCTGGGGGGGGGTAGTAATTTAAGTGCTCAGGACAAAAAAAAAAAGTTTTTAAATGTTAAAAAAAAATGTACTGGGTGACAGCACAGTCTCCTTAGTTCACCACAGGAAAGCAAACCACAGCCCGCAACATACAAAGTTCCGGAAACCTGTAGCCTGGCTGGCTGTCTCTCCGTCTCCACAGGCAGGAAGGGTAAAGCTCAGCAAGGGGTACTCGTGTCAGACCCTTGGAGCGCCGCCTTGTTCTGCTTCTGAAGGCACTTTCATATCCCCTCCCTTTCCTGTTCTAATACTCAACCTCAGGCTTAGCATAACGATAGTCTGACTAAAACGTGTGGGATATTTGACATTGCCAACTTCAACGGTAAACTCGTAGGGGGTGTTTATTCCTGCAATTGTGTACTTCACTGAGATTTTGGGCACACTTCAGATACATACGAGAAAAAAAAAGGTTGAGAAGAATGGATGGATGGAGCTCTTGGTCAGCCAGCACCTCAAAAGTTTGATTTTTTTTAGCTTGATTTTAAATCCTGTGCTCTAGTGGGGATGCTTTTTGCAAAAATAAAATTAAAAAAAAACTTGCAAAGCAATGGCTGGCATTTCCACAGAAGGAACACAACTGTGTTCTAATTTTCTGCCCAATGATTTTACAATTAAATTAAATCTCCAACGTCCACCAGAGCAGTTGGCTGAAATTCTTTCATTTATCAAAACCTTCTTTGTGCTGCATGTATCTCAACAGCATGCAGACTAGTGACCGTTACTCTGGGTCACCGGATACTATCTGCAATTAGAAAACATTACATTTATATCTTGGACTCCAGAAACAATTAACTCTTTCTGCAACTTTATGTTAACAGTTTTGTGTAGACCAACTTCCACTATCCCCTCAGCTATTGTATGCAGAGCATTGTCCTCTTGGGCTCATTGCATGCAAATGACACAGGAAGTGCTTTATTTATAGTCAAGCGCGATCACACTTTTTGTTAACTTCTTGCCCACCCTTTCATCATCATCAAACTCATGTAACTAAAAAAGCCCTGAGCCTTATCACCCCAGAAACTGCAAACAAAGTGTTGAGCCACCTGTGCTAGACATTAAGTTAAGAAATGTCACTGCAGAGTGGCAGAATCCAAAAATAATGTTAATCTAGTTTTTGTGCCAGGTCTCCAGCGGGGAAGGTTAATTGTTTTCTGGAGGCAATTTAGAGAAACACAGGAAGGCTACAAGGCAAAAAAAAAAACAATAGTCATCCAGAACAATTGCAGAGAGAAAAAAATGCAGAAAGTTTCTTTCTTTCTTTATTTCTTTCTTTCAAAATTACTATTCCCAAGGCTGGATCCAGTTCTGTCACCTGACACTTTTTGTCCTGCCATTTGAGATAACGTCTTTTGAAACAGAAGAGGAAACTACTGTGATGAATCAGGTGCCGGCTACCTAATGAGGCACTTCATGCCCTGAGGTACCAGCTTAAAACACAATTTATCTTCCATCTTTAAAAAGGAAAGGAACAGTGTCATGGCTACTTGCACTAGACATGCCCCTCAACTTGATCTCTCATATGCAGAGGTAGGCCCAAACACTGAAAATCACTACCAGGTGGGACTCTTCTTGTTGGTTCTGTTGAGGGTCCATGTTATGTACTGCGTCATGTTACCAGCAATACATGATATAAAGCTTATTCATAGGGCAGCTGTTGAGTCACATGGATTAATTTCTGTACTGGCTGCTGTTTTTTTGCAAAATGAGCATGTTCTCTCCATATTTCTAGCATTTTTGTCTTTGGGCTCCAGTTTCTGGTCACAGTCCACCAGAATGTACCTACATTTATTGGTGGTACTAAACTCACCTGGCATGAGCAAGTGTGAATGTGACTGGCTGTCTGCCATGTGACAGAAGGAGATCCTGTCCAGAGTTTAGAGTTTAGTGGATGGATATTTGATTGGCAGATATTGATGTGTCTTCAAAAGTTCAGTAGACCTGATTCTTCCAAGACTATAGCATTAGGGTCAAGACTCAGTACTGGAAAAACTAATGTTGGATATTGATAGTTGCTGATGGTAACATTCAAGCTTATATCTAAAAAACCTTGAATGAGGGATACTGAAGAGAACATTGCCTCATAATGCTTTAACTGCCTAGTTGTTATTTATCTGTATATTTTTGACTGATAGATAGATAGATAGATAGATAGATAGATAGATAGATAGATAGATAGATAGATAGATAGATAGATAGATAGATAGATAGATAGATAACACAGGTGGTGTCGACTTATAACGTACATGCATCTAAAGCTAAGCATGTTTAGGCCAGTACTTGATTAGGAGACAATCCAAGAAAAGATTGGGTTGCTACTGGAAGAGGTGTTGGTAAGGCCTGCAGGGGCACTTACCTTGGCGAAATTGCCCACCATGACTTTGTTCTTTCTGGGCCACTAGTCATCCCCTGTCTTTAACTGGCTAACTATCTCTCTCATCCCTTCACCTCCTAATAGCTAATGTGTGGTGAGCATAGTGGTGCAAAAATGTCTGCCATCACATCATCCTGGTGGATGGTGCACATTGGTGGTGGGACAAGTGGTCCCCCACTGTGTATGTAATGTACTGAGAGCAGGTTAGAAAAGTGATATATAAATGTAATTAAATTGGGCCTATGTATGAACCTATTTATTGCTGTTTATAAGAAACACAAAATATGCCTAATTATTTATGACTGTCACAGACAACTTCAAGAATCTATCCAATTAGAATTATTGATTTATTTATTTTTAAAACATTTTTATAGTGTTCTTTGAGGTCAGCCTCTTGAAAGCCACATTCCCATGTCAGTTAAAAAAGGAACATGAAAGTGTTGTGTCAAAGAGACTACGTCGTGTCAAAGAGGAAAACCAAATATCTCATGGTGAATCACTGGACCCAGACACCAAACCACAGTACCCTCTAATCTTGTAAACCAATGAATCCACAATATTATAGTATTCTATTGTTGTGCCTGTACAAAAAGATCACCTAAACAACATACATTTACTGGTCAAACTGAAAATTAAAATGAAAACAGAAATGTCAAAATAACCAGGGTTGAACCGGATTGGACAAGACTAAGAGCTGGCTGTTCACTGCCCATCCCCCAGACCTGCTCTGGCAGGGCTAAACATCAGCTGTGTTTATGGTACAAACAGTGAGGCGGGTACTAAAGCGGGCAGAGCAGTTTTTTGGTGTGCCAAGTCATGCCGGGGGAATGCTAATCGACTAAAGCTCATTCTGCATGAAGGGTTTGGGGAGAATTGTAGGAAATGTCCATAGTTTTTTTTTTTTTTTTTTAAGAGATGCATTGTATTTAAATAAAGAAAAAAAAGTCTTAGGTTAAAACAATGCCTATTGTTCCAGACCCACCCCCCACTGCAATAAAGATGCTACAATGGCACCAGTCTATCTGGGATTACTTATTGTGTTTCTTCTTTTTTTAGAATAGCTGAAGCCTCCTACATAAACTGCCCTTTGAAATAAAAATGGGGCCCTGTTAAACACACAATGCATTTTCTTCCTGTGCTCAATTTCCTCTTCTTTCTATTCTGATTTGCCCTTCCTTACCAAAAATTATCTTTTATTTTCCCCAGAGGACTTTTATCTCCCCTTAACTGCTTACCTTTCTATTTAACCTTTTAAAGTCTATTTCTCCTGATCTACTTTACCTGTCCTAGGTCATTTTTACTTGATTTATAAGGCACCTTAGTCAGAATTGTTTTTATTCATTTTTCTAATAACGAACTTTGCCATGGGTTGCTCAGAATGCTGTATAGACTGTCAACTTGAAACGGACCACACCGATTCTAAGAATGATACATTAGTAATACCAGAACTCCCCTCTCAACATGTCTAATAATAATACAAGCTTTATCAACAGAAAGTACTAACAGTTAAACAGAAAAGGTTCAGATGTGGTCAGAAGCAGAGCAAGTGTAATTTGCTGCACTCTCCAGGCAATGCAGTTATGCAGGCCATTTTTATTATTTAAATCCAAAGCCTGAATTTTTGGAAACCATTTGAATGGCGTCGATAAGATGCCTTATAATGGCTACACGTCTATATGGCAACCCAAACAAGGCTGGAATCCCAGCTCATTCCAGCCCCCTGAAGCCAGGAGGAGACCCGTTAAATTTTCTTGACAGGTATTTTGCTTAGTTGCTTATTTTAGAACTGAATTTGAATGCTCACTGACAGCGGATTTCTCATTAAAACGCTGCCTGAAATCTTATGCAGGAAAAATAATAATAATAATAAGGATCGTTGCCACTTTGAAGAGAAGCAGTATTTCTTTCCTTTATACAGCGTCCTCTCTGAAATGTATGGCTTTGGCTATGCCAATCAACTTGTTTTCAACTCTATGTGAAAAGGACTAGCGTGATGGAGTTTTTCTTTGACTGGTATCCCCAAAGAAGTTTCTTTTTTCCCATCACCTGGAAGCTTGACCCAGACACAACCGCTACCCCCCTTCTCTACAGAAAAAAAATCCACAACTTGAGCTCCCACGTTCCCATGGCAAGCCCGACATAAGAGGCTGGGAAACCTTTTCTTCCTACTTTAGAATGAAGCTTTGTTCGCCCTGAAGGAGGACAGTGAGAGTCGCTAGCTATGGATTCTGAGAACTAAGGTACTCCCATAAATGCCCGAAACAAAAAGCGGGAGGAAGCAAAGTGTCGTCCACGTTAAGTATGTCCTAACTTTAAAGATGTCACATTTAGGTTAGGGCCAAAACACGAAACTTTGTGATCCTCTTTATCTGCCCATGCTGCATATGGGACAGTTCCTTATATTCACAGACCCTTTCATTTTATTGGGTTTAAATTATACAGATACATGGTTCTATTTTTTCCTCCTGTGATGATTTATACGATAAATTAAAAGAATAATAATTCAAAGACCAGGCGTACTCAAAACGAAGAGTCTTTCAGCACATTTTTAACTTTATGCTTAAAAGTTGCATGTGCAAAACCCCGAAATGGACTGAAATATGTTTTGTCGCTAGTAAAATATATCAGTATTCAACTAAGTTCCGATACTACTGCTTTCACTTGCTTGGTTTCGTAAGAATTCAGTTTTTAGGAATCAATGCTGTGCCTCTCAAGCGTTTATTTTCTAGCGTGTTCAGTAATAATCGTGTGATGCGCTTATAAGAGATTGATTTGCACAAAGCAGGCGTATCCTCTCTTCTTCTTAACATCCTTCTCACTTTTTAAACTTTTCACTAGCATTTTTTCCCACCGCCCCCAAATCACCAACTTTATTCTGTTGGTTAGGCTACCCCTTTGATGCCTCCATGAATAATCGCTATGCTAAAGCGCCGGAGATCTCCCACTCTGTTTTACATGTGACAAGCCCGGCCAAGTAGCAAAAAGGAAGAAGATGACGAATCCGCATCAGTAATCGAGTTTCGTCGTTTCGGCCTTTCCCTTTTTATACGCCTTTTGAAATGTTAGTAATAAAAACAAAGCAGTGGCGTGAGGGTATTTTAAATGAACCAGTATCTGTTAACACTGTTACAGCAAATGTTGCAAAACTTAACCAAATGAAAATTGCCTGATGTAAATATCTACCCATTGTCTGAACCCGCTTGATGCAATTTTTAGGTCACACGGAGATCGAGCCTATTCTGGAAGCATCAGTCGCAAGGCAGGAACCGACCAAAGACGGAGTGCCAGCTTAGGTTAGACAGTTGATTTTTATTTGCCTATGGTCTATAGCGACCACAGTTAGTACTAAAGGTAAGCGCGGGTATCGTTGTCCTCTCGATTGCCAAATTTGACAGTAAGATATAGCGCACACCAGAACGTGATCTACGTACCTGCTGTAGGTTTCTCGATATCCAGGTGTCCAGAAGCAGCTCTAGACGGGACTGGTGAAACTTCTTTGTGGTTTTCACAGCGATGAAAACATCGTTCGCAGTTATTTCTTCAATCGGGGGTTTCTCGGTCTCTGTTGCGGGTTTACTCTCGTCCTTTCCGACGTCCCTGCGGACCCTGGTTAGTCTAGTGAAGTACGCCGAAAAGCCTTTGCCCTGCTCCGACTTCCGCGGCTCGGACGGGCTCTCCATAGGTTCCAATGTCTCCAGGCTCTGTAGCGAGCGCATCCCCATTTCCCTTCTGGTGCCGAGGTTGCTCTCCGTGCCCTTCTCCCGCCAGAGCTGCTGATCAGCCACGAGAAGCACGAGCAGGCAGGTGAAGGTGGTGCCCAGCACGGATAAACAGCATTTCTTCCCTACGCCTTTTAACATTCTAGCACAAATAAAACGTCAAACTGAAAGAATTCAAAGGTCAAACTTAAAATGTCATTGATCTCGTTTAGGGCTATATTAGTATAACGGTGTATTCCACAACCTCCAGCACAGTCCCCACACTTAAGCACCCTATCACTAGCCGCTAATACGATTGCGACAAATTGTTATAAACTTTGCTAATGTTAGCCACGCCGCGGGGCGGTTTCTAGACGTCTTTTCTTTAAACCCGCCTCAATAACGTGCCAGACCACGCCCACTTTACTCTGCAAAGGCGGAGTAAAGCGCCGCGCTTCTTCTAGGAAGAACAGAGTGGGTGTCTTCTGCCGCTCAGTAATTGGGAGAAGCAGATAAGTGGGCGTTTGGAAGTGCGAACCGTTTCTTCTTTAGAGGCTTAATACGATCAGAGAAGTTCAGTTAAAAAATGTTTTTTATAAGTTTGTTATTCAAAAGAACGAATAAAATAAGCATCGCCTAAAAGTAAGAATGTAAGTAGATCGCTTTCGTTCCCTTGCAAAATTATGATTTTGTTTACTGTGCACTGCTTCCAACGTCTCCTATCCAGAATTATGAATTATCTAATAGTTCAAATACTGCAGTTTTGTAAGCGCCACCTTACTTGTTGGTCACGACTCAGCCTATTTGGAATATTGCTGCTTCATGCACCATCGTAAGAAAGGTAGCTCCATAATAGCCTGGAGCTGCATAGAAACTAAGAGATGGATACCATAAGAAGATGAACGGGCATCTGCCAAGTAACAGAGACCGAGATGCAGAAATTGCAAGGAAATATAAGCATAAAACAAAACTGAAATGTCATTACCGGAGAACAGGAAGCAGCAGGGAGAACATGGCAGGCGCTATAAATTGGGCGTTATAGTGCATCATATGGTCACTCATGTGCTGTACACGCCTTCACTCTCTAAATCCGGGAAAATTAAGAAATGCGATTAATGTAAAGTTAATTTCTTTGGACCAACTTGATCATCATTGCCAAATGAACAATAATAATTAATACACGTGAGAATAATGTTCCTTATCGGACACTTTTAAGTGGTAACATTTGCAGATTTTTAACATTGGCGATCTTGGTGAGGATGTGTGAGGAAATCAAAACATATAGAAAACTGAGCCACATACGGACACTTAAACGTGCTGGCGCTGAGCTTGTGAGGCTGCAACGTCCATCAGTGACCACAAGAGCCAGGAGAGAGAGCAAAGCAAAAATGCACCTCTGAATATCGATGCATTGAAACGTGCTTATAAGTGCTGAAAGAGTGGCTGTTTGGATTCTGCGGATATTTCAGTATAGACAACGGTTATGTTTTGTGGAAAGAGAAAAAATTCGATTGTTGTGCTCGCAGTACGCTTTTCTGATGACAGGTGACCAACTCGTGGACCTTCATTAAATATACAAAGCCTAACATTATATTTAGTTCGGGTGAATTTGGGTTGTAGTTATGCTCTTTTTAGCGTACCGAGTCAGGGGATTTCCACTGCGACTTTTTCATATATGCGATCAGTAACTATAAGGACAGAGACAGCGGAATAACAAGAGGCTATATTACTTTCACAGTCAATTCTGCGAACAACTTAGGTAGAGTGTTGTCGATTCCCTAATTGTTCATGCTAAATGTTTCTTTATGATTCACATTTATAAAAAATGTTCTGTTATAGCCCCAGGATGGTGATCATCTACATTCAGCAGTGATACACCAAACACTGACAACACCTCAAATTCTTGCTTTCCGCTCCAGAGCTCACCTTCGCCTCGATGCGCTCCTTGACAGCTTTGACCGAGGTGTCTGATAGAAACGGGTGAACAGATTCATCAGAACTCTTTCTGTTGAATAAATGCATCTAGCTGCGCTTTTAACCTTTTTGGCATCAATTCCTAAAATATGTTCAGAATACTTGCGGAGATTTATGTTTGAATCCTAAATGACCACTCAAACCGTTTTAAAAAAATAAGACGAATAAGAACGACCCCTTTCTGTTTTTCAAAGACAATGCCTTTATTATACTGTATATGACGCCTCTTTCGAAAGTGGTTAAATATTGGCCCATAAAACCATAATCTTAAATTACATATGCTTGAAACGTTGCCTCATCCTAGCATATAGAGTAGAGAACAATTGTGATGGATGCGACTTTTCATGAATTAGGAGTTGTCTTTAAGTGGGGATGTGCAGATATAAGTGCTTATGTCTGTTCATTTATAATTCATTTTCTGTAGATACATTTAGACACAGACATGGATGAGTGACAGAAACAAACTCTGGATGGGAAGCTCTTAAAAGTACCAGTCCTTTAATAGTACTATATGGTTCTTTACTGGGTTGTATGGTTCCTCGTAGAACTATTGCTTGACGGAGCACAGTTTCATTCCGAGAATGGTTCTTTGCATATGACGTGTTTTTCTTTGTGCTTTGAAAAAACGTCCTAATATGAAAAAAAATTGAAATCTTTAATGTATGGTAGGCCACCTAGCAGGACACTAACAGATTAAGAAAGCCTAAAATTAGCCTGTGTTATTGTATATAGCAAAAGTCATTTTAATATCATGAACGACTGGCATTTCACAAATCCGTTAGCATGAATTCATGTTTATTTAATGTATGGAGCCTATTGCAAATATAAATAAACAAAGGCTTTTTCTGGAACTTTCATGTGGATGGGTATTTTGGGAACCACAGTTGGCTCCGCTTTGAAGAGCCACTCTGGCACCTTTATTTTTAAGAGAGTACCCTCACATTTCTTTAAACTGAGCAAATCTAAACTTCCCAGTTAACCTAATAAGTAAATTTTTTTGGATGCACTGAGTGTACTACACAATGGACTAGTGCTCCATCCAGGCTGAGCTCTGATTCTACCCAAAATATTCTGGCTTCTTGCAACCCAGAAATGGAATAAGTGTTTACATAAAATTGATGGGTTGAGAGATGCAAGTTTTTCATAACTTGATTTTTTTTTTTTAATATAATACTTCATTAGTTAGCAGATACAGTATTGCATAATAAGCACAATTGACTTGAGCAGAAGTCAGATTCCATCTGATTAGTGGTCTGGCTACATCTCGCCTGAAGAAGGGGCCTTAGCTGCATGAAAAGCTTGCATTTTGTAATCACTTCAGTTAACCAATAAAAGGTGTCATTTTTCCTGACTTCTCCTTGCATTCATAATGACTAACATGATACAACACCCTACTACATCTGATTAGTGGCACATTGCAGTAATTGCATTGCATATAACAGTAGTGAGATACACATTATGCTTAAAGTAAAATACTTAGACGTGATCTTGGACACCTCACTGGTCTAAGGGGACTGATGGATATATGTAGTAAATAAACCAGGATGGGCTAATGTACATTTAATCTGTTTGAGACCACATCTGGAATAGTGTGTGCAGTTTAGTTCTCCAAGTTATAAGAAGGAAATAACAACCGTACAGACAGACAGTCCAGTAGACAAACTAGACTTATTTTAAGACTGGAGGAATGAGCTTTGAGGAAACAGTTCAAACTTTTCAGCCAAAGGAGACCAATAAGACCTGACAGATGTGTTTAAAATCATGAGGGGAGTAAGCAACAAGGATGTCATTTATTACTTTAAAATCTGTTCACATGCAAATGAAAGGTTAACTTCAAAAACAAGAAGCAGGTAGAACAGAAACAGAAGTGGTTAAAAAGCAAACACAAATTCACGACACAGATTGGGCGAAACCCAAGGGGCATGAACAAAAGCAAAGTTAAAAAATAACAGGAACCAGGATAAGGGCTCGAGTGTTTGTCAGGAGTTGGCTGAAAAAAATAGGACAGCAGACATCAGCGAGTGGAAGGTGTGGTGTGGTCAAGGATGAGGCATGGCGTACATGTTATAATGATACCATAGAGAGGGCTCAGGGGTTTCATAAATTAAACTGCAAGTCATGAGCATGTTATTAGAGAACTGTCCCTCTATACTCCATCGAACCCATATACACCAAAGCTGTGCTCATTCTTAAACTCATCACATAAAATGGTGGACGTATAGCCTTCTTTGAAGGCTATGTAAGTTTATAATTTGTATTTTCACACTTGTAGTGTGTGTCTCATTGTAACGTTTATATGGTTGTCCGCCTGGGATGAAGGGTTTGGCATATGATCAAACCACAAGGGGGTGCCAGAGAGTCCTAAACCACAGACATAGTAATACAGCACTATATATGAATAAAATAAAGGACTTTTGTTTCTTCCATAGCACCTTCTTCCTTCTGTTCTCCAGTTGAGTGTTACCCGCTGCCTCTCGACTCTGACTCGTCCATGTGTAGCACCAGGCTATTTTTTAAACCGGATCCAGGAATGCTTCTAGTGTCATGCTGTATGTTGTGGGAAGCACTTCCGGGCTATAAAGAAAGTATGGAGGTCCTCCCCCAACAGTGCCCTCTAACGATAACCTGGGAACACTGACAGGGCTGCACTTCCAGACTCCAAATCCCAAACATCACTGCGGGTGTCCCATCTGGGTTCCTATGTGAAGACCACTGCCACATTTTAGGAAATTGAAGTGCTCCCAACTCCCAGCTATCTCTGGTCCTTCCATTAATTTACACCAGCCAGGTACAAAGTTATTTATTTGGTCTGTTGCCCAATCTGTCTGTCTCGGTCCACTGGCCTCCCATTTGAACATTAGAACACTCTAGACGAGAACAGGCCATTCAGCCCAACAAAGCTCGCCAGTCCTATCCACTTGTTTCCTCCAAGAAAACATCAAGTCGAGTTTTGAAAGTCACTAACGTCTTACTGTCTACCACACTACTTGGTAGCTTATTCCAAGTGTCTATTGTTCTTTTTGTAAAGAAAAACTTCCTAATGTTTGTGCGAAATTTACTCTTAACAAGTTTCCAACTGTGTCCCCGTGTTCTTGATGAACTCATTTTAAAATAATGGTCTCGATCCACTGTACTAATACTCTTCATAATTTTAAACACTTCAATTTGGGTAATGGCTTCTTCCCTTTTCTGGCAGGGATGCCCATTCTTCTCCTAGAATGGTTAAACCCAGTTTAGTGAATATTGCATAAATCTAAAGATGATAAAAGGTCATCATTTTTCATCAGTCAAAAACATAATGTTTTGCTGTGATGCGCAGCTTTGCCAGGGAATGATCCTGACCCATTAACCTCTCTGCTAAAGGTGCTCTTTAGCTTTGCTAAATTCCTCACTACAACTGGAAAAGCAGGAAGAGAACATCCATTGGATCAGGCTACAAAGAAGCGATTGGAACCACTGGGAATGGGACAGAGGTTTACAAGAGAAACACCTAATTTAAATCAGTACAAAACCAGGGAGCCCTGCCCTGTTCTTCTTTATTGATTTCTTTTTTAAATTGCGCAGTAAAATCTTGAAAAGCATGAAATTGCATGATACATAATTTAAAATGAAAGATTAAACCATCCACCTGCCTGTGTTTAGTTTCACGTAAAGTCTGGGCAGTTGCTGGTTCAGTTCTAATGGCAGGCACCTTAATGTCTAGTTAGACTCAAATGGCTTCCCTTGATCCACAGAAGCAGCAACTTTACTAACAAGTCCTCCCGGAATGGCTATGTTCATAGAGTTTAAATGCAACACAGTGGAGAAACTTCAATCCCATGAGTTGCATGTGCATAAGTAAGGAAGATGATTTATACAAATTGAAGGCTTCATTTGGAAAATCTGCTCCTACCTCACCATTTCAGGTGAAAATGATGGTCTCTCCTGCATTCTTGTCATGTGTGAAGTTATTTGAAATACAGGCTTAACACATGCCATCTATCTATCTATCTATCTATCTATCTATCTATCTATCTATCTATCTATCTATCTATCTATCTATCTATCTATCTATCTATCTATCTATCTATCTATCAATCGATTGTAGGTTGCACACGGGGTGGAAGAGCCCTTACCCGGATAGAAGGCCCAGAGTGAACAGAAAGGCATCCTGGTCAAGAGAGAGAGAAGGATGTTGCACACAGACAAGGCTATCCTAAGGATGAATGGACATCCCAAGCAGGGGAAAAGATTCCTTACCGTGGCGGGAAGCCCCAGGCAGATAAACAGGAGTCCTGACTGAACATATTTACAGTACTTTCCCCGAAAATGATGGTCTCTCCTGGCTTCATTCCCATGACCAGGTTGATCCTGCCTTTAGTCATTTTAAGACTACGTGGTTTGGGAAGGACACAAGAGTGTGCACCTGTCCTCATCCACTGGTGTGATTCGCTCCTATGAGGCATTCAATATGAAAATAAGCACCTCCAGATCTGAAGCCTGAGGCCTGTCCCTGAAAGGGGGGATATCTTGCCTAGTAGTGTCATGGGAAGCTGCCCTTAGTTTAAGAGTTTGTTTATGCACAAGGTGGGAAAAATGAGTAATGAACACCATGTTCACACAGGAAACGAAAGACTACAGTGGAAAGTTGAGTAGAGTCAGGATTCAAGGAAATGATAACGTGAGACCAGAGAGATTACAAAATCAAGATGAGCAAAAAGCCAAGGTCAGAACTGTCTCTGAGACAGAATGGAGGCTTAGGCAAGAGCATGTGATGCAAACGGCGCTCAGTCCACAAAATTATTGTTTGAAGGTGCAGTGCTGTGTTTTTTGGAAATCAAGAATATGATTAGTTTTTATTTTATTTTCTTGTGGTTCACCCACCCATCCAGTTTGAGATGACTGAGATGAGGACATGTCTGTGCAAGCCTGTCCCTGCCATTGAACTTTATGTCAGACCCACCCGTTGTTCCCCCAGCTAATTAGCAAGTAATAAGGCTCAATAAACTCTGAAATGTGTGAGAAGGCATTTGAAAAGTGACCTGTCCTCACTCCAGCTGACAATCAGATAAACAGCTCACTTCTTACTGCTGTGCCTGTAGCACTGGGGGTCCTGACATTAAGACTAAAGACATGCATATCATAGTCTGAAGCAGGTATTCTACTAGCCAGTCTGCAGTCTTTTGTTTTATCCAGAACTGTTTGATGTGCTGTCCTGCTGGCTTTACTGTTTCAACTGTGATGTGCCTGCAATACAGAGCACTATATGTATTTGTTCCTCTTTACTATTTAACAGTGCATACTGTGAAAGGTACCATATAAAATAAAGCTAAGTTGCCGAAATGAGAAACTGTATAGATGTGCCCTGCAGTACTTGGCAAGATCCATTGTTTCTCCTATTACACTTGTTCTCTGAGTTAAAATAATGAGCACCTATTTATTGTAGCTCAGGGCACTTTCAGAAGTATGCAGATGAGATATTGGGACAGCTTAGCTATTAGTTGAATAAACAAGCCTGATGGACTGAATTGTCTCTTCTCATTTTTCACATTTCTTACGTTCTTATGGTCATTAAGTGCCCCTTGCTCATACTAGTATGGCTGACCCCATTGGTGTGCATGGTCTATGCACAGTATGTCTTCTTGTCATGTGTGAAGTTAAGTTATTTGAAATACAGGCTTAACACATGCCATCTATCTATCTATCTATCTATCTATCTATCTATCTATCTATCTATCTATCTATCTATCTATCTATCTATCTATCTATCTATCTATCTATCTATCTATCTATTGTAGGTTGCACACGGGGTGGAAGAGCCCTTACCCGGATAGAAGACCCAGAGTGAACAGAAAGGCATCCTGGTCAAGAGAGAGAGAAGGATGTTGCACACAGACAAGGCTATCCTAAGGATGAATGGACATCCCAAGCAGGGGAAAAGATTCCTTACCGTGGCGGGAAGCCCCAGGCAGATAAACAGGCGTCCTGACTGAACCCGTTACAGTACCTTCCCTGACCAGGATGAAAGGGAAGGACAGGGAAGAACTGTTGATGGGTACTGTTTGTTCCCCCAGGATGCTGGGTGACAGCGGTCTGGATATTGGTACCCAGTCAGAAACCAGTATGGCATGCTGGGAAACGTAGTCTGGCAGAGCAACCCCGCTGGGGTCCGTGAGTGCTGCAAGAGGGCAGTGCAAGGAGATGTGCTCCCTGCTATATTGGACTTCCAAATGACAAAGAAGTACTCCCAGGTCCTTAATAAATGGGACTGCACTCCCTTGTCCTGGCAGGAAGGAGATGGGAGGTAGGAAGGCTACACTCAAGTGGAGGAGGGCAGTGAGGTGGAGAGAGGAGAGGTGAACTGGAGGAGAGAGGACTTATGTTTCTGGTTTTGTTACTTTTGGAGAGGTGTGTAATAAAAACACCTCTATCTATCTATGAGAAAAACATTTGTAAAGCTTTGATAGATCCCGGAGCAGCATGGCCACAATAATTGTGAAATACCAGAAGTTTGGCACTGGCAAGAATCTTCCTATAATTAGCCGTCTGGCCAAACTAAGTAACCGGGCAAAAAGTGCCTTGGTGAAGGAGATGACAAAGAACCCAATTGTCACTCCAACACAGTTTCAGAAGTCCCCTGCTGAGAAAGAAGAACCTGTCAGAAACATGACCATCTCAGCAGCCTTCCATCAATACGATGTTTATGGTAGAGTGATTAGTGGGTAGCCATGCTTGGATAACAGACATTTGACAGTTTAAAGAACTCTGAGAGCACAAGGAAAAATATTCACTGGTCTGATGAAACAAAAATTGAGCTTTTTAGGAAGAACATGAGCTGTGCATTTGGTGAAGACCAGACACTGCTGATTGTCAGGCCTAATACCATTCCTATTCTGTTGCATGCAGGTGGTGTTGCTCGCTGGCAGAGACAGGGAGACCAGTCAGAACTGAGGGAAAGATGAATACAGCCAAATACAGAAAAGGCCTGAAGAACACCTCGCCCAGAGTACAAGCGACCTCAGTCTGGAGCGAGAGTTCACATTTCAGTATAACAAACACCTGAAGTATAGAGGTTGGACAATGCTGGAGTGGCTTTGACAGTCACTGACTGCTCTCGAGAAGCCCAGCCAAAGCCCCAACTTAACTCCAGAGAATGTGCAGAAGCTGTAACTGCTGCTAAAGAGACTTCTTTAAAGAGCTCAAGTAAGGGTTTGAATAAGTACGTGAATGCGAGAGTTTAATAAACATGCAAATCTTTCTGAAAATATGCTTTCACTTGGTAATTATGGGTTATTGAGTGTAGATTCCCAATTTAATGTAAAAGTTCTTCAAAACAATGAAGTATGCAGAAAGTGAGGGGATCATAATACTTTCTGAATCTGCAGTACTGTATATGCAAAATTATCTATCTATCTATCTATCTATCTATCTATCTATCTATCTATCTATCTATCTATCTAAGAATCTTATATTCTTGACTGCAGATAAAAGCCCACTTGGCTGATAATGTCATTTAAAAAAGTTTTAAAGAGAATAGCCTAACCTAAGGCCCTGTCCACATTTCTACGATGTTGTTTTAAAACCTAGCCATTTCTCCTTTTGTTCGCACTATCCTAGTATTTTTAATCCCTGAAAATGGAGGCTTATGAAAACGTTCATCAGAATCATATACTTTGAAGATGCATCCTTAATGTTGTAGTGTGAACTGGCAAAAATGCTATTTTTTCCAAATGCAGATTGTAACTGCACTCTATTTTTTTATGCATATTATGTTGCCCTTTGCTGATTGGATCCTGCTCTTTGCAATGTCTCATTTCCTGACTTGTCACCCTTCTCAGAAGAAAATCAAATTTCAGCACTGTGGTCCATGCACACAATACTGGCACTTTTAGCACAAATCTGTCCATCACAAAGACAGTTGCCAGTTTGCCTTCGGTGGATTCGAATCATTAGACTGGCTGCTGTAATGGTGAGGGTTGCTTGAGAGGTTTTTGTAGGCCTTTTTCATTCCAAGTGAAGATTGTCTGAAGATTTCAACAGTGCCTTGTAAAATTCTATTCAACCGATACACATTTTTCTCCCTAAGTTTATGTGAATTTAAATTTCAATTAATTTACCACCCACCAAGTTGTCTTAAAATGAAGATACAATCTGAAATACAACCATTTTAGGTAAAAGTCGAACAGTCGTGAATTGCCAGCTTGATTTGCTCTGCTGCTGTGCTCCCCAGCTCATCATTATATCTTTGTGAAATAAAAGAATAATAAATCTAACCTGTCCATCTGTTTGACTCTGATTCTTGGTCACATCATGCCTGGTTAAAAATACACATTTCGTAATTGATGCTAGCTAACCTTTCATATCATCTGGCTTGTGCTTTTAAGGTAGAAATTGCAAATCTGACTTTTGCACAGCATTTTATACAAATGAATAGGATTCATGTTTAATTGCATTTGGAAAAAATGTTGTTAGTATAATACAAAGTAAGATACTTTTTGGTGTTGTCAAGCACTAGCAGTGAAGAAGGGCCTGAACTCTGAGTTGTTCTCTCTTCAGGTCTGTTGCTTTGAAAAGCATTCCGTTGCTTTTGTGTACAACGACAGCCCCATCTTTGCACGAATGTTTCGGTTTCTTTTGCTAGAAACAGCTAACTCATGTAAAGACTATTGTCTGCTGCTCAGTACTAGAACGGACCTTAAAAACAAAAACAGAAAAGAAGAAACTTCCACGGCCATATACTCTTTAAGAAGCCATAAAAAGTGAACGTGAAAGACTTCACTCTTTCTTTGGAAAACAACAGAAGGAGAAGCACTGATGTCAGCCTTGTTTTTGGGGCAGAGGAATCACATGTTTTTTGTTCTTTTGAAATTGTTCACTAAAAAAGGACAGAAAAAACAAGCATGAGAAACCAGGCTAAAGGGGGTGGTCCCCCTGGCCCACATTCATCTGGGATCACCAGCTCTTTTTTGTCAGGGGGTTGGGGTCTTTTTTTACACATTCCCTCCCACTCCTCAAAGTCTTTTCTTTCGAAGTTTCTTCCACTTTTTTGGACAATAGCTGTTGTTTAACAGAAACTGTAAAATGTGTAAGCAGATTAAATGGTGGTTGCAAATAAATCCAGTAATCAAACCCCTCACACCCCTCCTTTCTCTTCCCGGGACAAAAAACAAGTAACAAAAGACAAAAACTTGGATGGGTGAGCCGTAATTGTCTTTTAACAAGGAATTCCAACCTTTAAATGTAATTTCCAAAGTAGAGTCATGAAAAAAAAGAGAAGCAAATTCCCCCACGCCTTCACTGTCCACATTTTAGTATTATTTTGATCAAATCAGATATATTTTGCCTTTCCATAAGCACTTTATCCATATTCCTTGAATAGATGCATTTAGATTTTATGAACTACTTATAATGTAGAAGAGTATCTGGTCTGCAATGAACTGTGATGACCTTATACACTCACTGAGCAAATCCTTAGGACCACAACACTCATACCGGGTAGGGCCTCCTTTTACTCTCAAAACAACCTCAGTTCTACATGGCATGGATTCCTCAAGAGTTTTGGGAACATTCCTTCAAGATTCTGGTCCATGTTGACATGATTGAATCATACAATTTCTGTAGATCTGCCAGCTGTACATTCATGCTGTGAATTTCCCGTCCCTCCCTGTCCCAAAAGTGTTCTATTAAATTCAGATCTAAAGAACCCTGAACGCATTGTCATGTTCATGAAACCAGTTTGAAATGACTTTTGCTTTGTGCTAGGGTGTATTACCATGCTGGAAATAGCCATTAAAATGGGTACATTGCAGCCATGAAAGGACAGCAACAAAACTCACACTGGCCGTGGCATTCGAGCAATGATTGATTGGTATTAATTAACCCAAAGTGTGCCAACAAAACATTCCCCACACCATTACACCAACACCAGCAGCCTGGGCACAACAACGATTGGTTGCATGGGTTTATGCCGTTGGCACCAAATTCTGACCCTATCATCTGTATACCTGAGTAGAATTTGAGATTTATCAAACCAGGCTAAAATTTCCCAGTCTTCCACTATTCAGTTTTGGTGAACCTGTACCCATTGCAGCCTTAACTTTCTGTTCTTGGCTGACAAGACTGGAACCCAAACGTGGCCTTCTGCTGTTGTAGGCCATCTGCATCAGGGTTAATTGTGTTGCTGTTTTGCTCACCACAATTTTACAGAGTGGTAACCTGAGTTGCTGCAGCCTTTCTCTCAGCTTGAACCAGTCTGGCCATTCTCCTTTGACCTCTCTTATTAACAAAGCATGTCTGTCTAACAGAACTTCCTTGTATGTTTTTCGTTTTTCACACCATTTTGAGTAAACTGTACCGACTGTTGTGCGTGAAAGTCCTAGGAGATCAGCAGTTCCAGAAATACTCAAACCAGCCCATCTGGCACCATCAGTCTTGCCAAGGTTGAAATCCCTGAGATTGCATTTTTTTCCCCGTTCTGGTGTTTGATGTGAAACTAACTGAAGCCCCTGACCTGTATCTGCATGCATTCTACTTCTGCCTTGAGATTGGCTGATTTGATAATTAGATGGATAAGCAGGTATACAGGTGTTCCTAATAATTTGCTCAGTGTGTGTATGCTGTATATATATGAAAAAAAGATTAAAGTGTATCTCCATGCTGAAAGAAAGTTAGAGACACAATGTTTTGTCTCTATAGCTTTCATCAGGTGTCATCATATACATATAGAGAAAGAGCATATATTTATAGTGTGTATACTATCTTTGTGTGTGCAGTACATGGCATACATACAGTATATATCTTCACACATGTCTGTCAGAGGGTGACTTTCAGGGCTTGTCAGAGGTAAGCACTACCACTCTGGGACAGCAGTGTCATTTGTAGTGAAACGTATACTGAGGTCCTTTACTGGTGTAATACAATTGTTTTTTGACTCAGAGTCACGCAATGAATCAGCGATGAAAAGCTGTGGCCATGTTTGTCACAGTGTTCATAATCATAAATCACTTTGATGCTATAATATAGCCATGTGCATATTCTCACCAATAGAGCGCTGGTGGTCTGAATGAAGCCAGCCAGACCACATAGTGAAACAGTAATGGGAATGAACCCTGCAGCCATGTGAGTGTTTCTTCTGCTTTTCATAGTGAATCCCAGACATTGTACAGCTATAATATGTTAAAGAAGCGGAATCCCAGTGTGCTCTTCTGTTGCTGTAGCCATTCTCCTTAAAGGCCTGATGCTTTGTGTGTTCAAAGATGTCCATCTGCACACCATTGTTTTTAAAGAGCTGTTAGGTGGGAGCGGAGGATGCCATCATCTACAGTACATGCTACACCGATCACTTTCCCACTTGGACAGAGGCAGTGGTGCTGTAAGAATTATGTTTCTGGACTTCTCAAGTGCCTTCAACACCATCCAGCCTCTGCTCCTGAGGGAAAAGCTGACAGAGATGGGAGTAGATTCACACCTGGTGGCATGGATCATGGACTATCTTACAGACAGACCTCAATATGTGCATCTTGGGAACTGCAGGCCTGACATTGTGGTCAGCAACACAGGAGCGCCACAGGGGACTGTGCTTTCTCCGGTCCTGTTCAGCACATATACATCAGACTTTCAATACAACTCAGAGTCCAGCCACGTGCAAAAGTTCGCTGATGACACTGCTATTGTGGGCTGCATTAGGAGTGGGCAGGAGGAGGAGTATAGAAAACTAATCAAGGACTTTGTTAAATGGTGCGACTCAAACCACCCACAACTGAACACCAGTAAAACCAAGGAGCTGATGGTGGATTTTAGGAGGCCCAGGCCCCTCCTGGACCATGAGATTATCAGAGGTGACTGTGTGCAGAGGGTGCAGACCTATAAATACCTGGGAGTGCAGCTGGATGGTAAATTGGACTGGATTGCCAATACAGATTCTCTGTGTAAGAAAGGACAGAGCAGACTATACTTCCTTAGAAGGCTGGCATCCTTCAACATCTACAATAAGATGCTGCAGATGTTCTATGAGACGGTTGTGGCGAGTGCCCTCTTCTACGCGGTGGTGTGCTGGGGAGGCAGCATAAAGAAGAGGGACACCTCACGGCTGGACAAACTGGTGAGGAAGGCAGGCTCTATTGTAGGCATGGAGATGGACAATTTAACATCTGTGGCAGAGCTACGGGTGCTGAGCAGGCTCCTGTCAATCATGGAGAATCCACTGCATCCACTGAACAAGATCATCTCCAGACACAGGAGCAGCTTCAGCGAAAGACTGCTGTCACCGTCCTGCTCCACTGACAGACTGAGGAGATCGTTCCTCCCCCACACTATACGACTCTTCAGTTCCACCCGAGGGGGTAAACGTTAACATTATACAAAGGTTCTGTCTGTTATACCTGCATTTTTATCACTCTTTAATTTAATATTTTTTTTTATCAGTATGCTGCTGCTGGAGTATGTGAATTTCCCCTTGGGATTAATAAAGTATCTATCTATCTATCTATCTATCTATCTATCTATCTATCTATCTATCTATCTATCTATCTATCTATCTATCTATCTATCTATCTATCTATCTATCTATCTGAGCCTTTCTGGCCTTTCCTGAACAAGTTTGGTCAATCTCCTTTGACCTCTATCATTGACATGATGTTTTCGCTCGGAGAGTCACCACTCACTGGATGTTTTTTTATTTATGTTACCCATTTTTGTAGTTGGTGGAGATTGTGGTGCTTGAAAATTGGAGCCGTTTCAGAGATGTTGGATCCACCACCTCTGGTACCAACATTCATACTGTGGTCAAAGTCACTTAAATCAGGTATCTTGGCCATTCCAATAGTTTGTCTGTATGCTTTATATATCAAGCTGCTGCTGTTTTTTTTTTTTTGGCTTTTGGCATTAATGAGAAGGTGGACTTAATAAAGTGTCCCCTGGCTGTATTGAGCACCCCTCATGGTGAACAATATATCATACAATTGTTTCCTTATCCCTACAATTGTATCCCTGGCAGGTTGGCCTAGTTTTAAAGCACTATGAAGTAAATCAGTAATGTGGCGGAAGTGCACATCCCAGTGTTTTTTTGTTATTAGATCATACTGCCTCATTCATCTATAATAAACTATATCTTATTCTGCCATTTTATATATTTGATTATTGTTAAGCATCTTTGACATTGTAAAAGGTGCTTCAGTACAGGAAATCAGAGTATCATTAAAAGGTGCATTAAGTGTATCATTCCAGCAGCAAGTGTTCACAAAACGGATGTATGGAAACGTATTCCAACCACTCAAAAAAACATTATTGTGCTATTTTGAAAAAAGTATTGTGTTAATTAGCATTTTTGGCCAATTGGAAGCAAGATCTTTGAATACTGAAAATGTGTCAGTAATACTTAACAATGAACAAAAAACGTTTAGTTCTTCATATGCTAAAATGTAAAAAACATAAATCCTCCTTCTTCATTCCTAACCTGAGCCCCTGAACATTCAAAGTGTGAAAATTGGCCACGGTGCCAACAGATCACACTTTTTCAAAATATCCATAACAAATAACTGCATTAAAACTAATAAGATACTTTAGTTGTAGGGTTCTGTTACTGGATTGCAGGCAGCACACACTCTTTTCTGATTGGCTGTGTGACTGAACCCTGCAAAGGTCTGGCATACCATTCAACATGGTTGCTTCTTGCCTAATACTCAGTGCTGTTGTCATAATCAGTGGATCCGTTTGAACCTAAAATGGGCCAGTTAAATTTATCCTTCAGCATAAGCAGGATTTAATATATACCTATAACATCTGTTCAGTTCTTGTCACTTGATTGCACGCTACGCACGTCCTTAATCTGTCTGCCAGTAGCCATCACAGGACATTTGGAGCATGTGCATGCATGATGATACCAACCACAACAGGCAATATCTTTGTGAAATAATGCAATACTTCTGTGAAATAATGTAATACTTTTCATGAAATAAAACAATAGTTATCATGGAATAAAACAATAATTATTGTGAAATACTGATATATTTTTGTATATTAGCACAATTGTTTTGCAAAATAATGCAACACTTTTGTATAATAGCACAAGTAATTTGTGAAGTAATGCAATAGTTTTGTATAATAGCACAATTCTTTTGTGAAATAATGCAATACTTTTGCATAAAATAATTATTTAGTGAAATAATGCAATATGTTTGTATAATAGCACAATTCTTTTTTTGAAATAATGCAATATCCATCCATCCATCATCCAACCTGCTATATCTTGACTACAGGGTCATGGGGGTCTGCTGGAGCCAATCCCAGCCAACACAGGGTGCAAAGCAGGAAACAAACTCCGGGCAGGGTGCCAGCCCACTGCAGGGCACACACACCAAGCAGACATTAGGGACAATTTAGAATGGCCAATGCACCTAACCTGCATGTCTTTGGGAGGAAACCCACACAGACAAGGGGAGAACATGCAAACTCCACGCAGGGAGGACCTGGGAAGCGAACCCAGGTCTCCTTACTGCAAGGCAGCAGCACTACCACCGCGCCACTGTGCCACCTATAATGCAATTCTTTCTGTAAAATAACACAATACATTTTTTTGAGTGGGAGAAATAAGGTTCCATAGTGATGAATGATACTGTATATAAAAATTGAATTAAATAATGCAGTCTTTTCTGTATTCTATACTATTTGTGTTCTCTGCCTTTATTATGTTGGCACAGTGATTAGCACTGCTGTTGCTGAGTCATGGGTTCAAATCCTGTCTCAGACAATGCCTGTGTTTTCCATGGGTTGCAGACTACTTGCCAGCTCTAAATCAGTCCTATGTGGGTGATATGAGTGTGAGTTTCCTCCATCAGGGTTCCTGTCTGCCTTGTGCCCATTGTTGCTAGCATAGGCACCCTGACCTGAAATGACTGTATGAATGTTTCTTCATTTGTTGTTGAGTTTTGTTTTTTGATGCAGTAAATATGAGTGTGTAAGAACAAATTACATTTTTAGTTTATAAAGTATATAAATCAAAGTCCAGTATGTTATATACGTCCTTAGCTTTATCCCTCACATTTGTATTATGCATGTTGTGTTTATTATATATACAGAATTAAAATAGTCTCATTTTATTTCCCTTATTTATTCAGTCTCTTAACATTTTCTTCTTGTTTCTCGTGTCTTACCTATCAACCACACAAATACTTTCAGAGTGATAGTGAATGGGTTCCTCATTATCTTTATTTATACCCAAAGCAGGTTTCTTTCACTCTGACAGTTCCCAGGCTGTGGTACAATGACGTGGCTGTGGCCCTCCATTCAGGCAGGTCTTTTAAAACAATGGTCACATTTATGGGCCTTTTCAGTTCAGTCTCTAATCTCTGTGTGTTCTCGGTATTCTGGGTGTGGAACGGGGGACAGTATTTTAGAAATACCCCTAAGGAATAATGTAACAGGTTTTGACATTTGGGGATGTAGCCTAAACCCCCAAAAGAAACGGGATGATATCACCTTTTGTCTTATATAGTGCCCTTTATCGTGAGCACTATATCTATTCTAATCAAACATAAAATATAGCATTTTACAAACAAAGCATTCACAGGACACAACAAAAAATAAACGGAACACAAAATGTTAAGGATTAAAGCCTCGTGTGACAGACAGAGGAGCCGAAGGAGTTAAACTTAAGAACAGGGGGAGGCTTGAAACACTGGAAAACAGAGAAAAACATCCCAGTAAGTAGTTTAAGCATGAGTGAGCCATTTTTGAGTCATACAAATTGGATTAAAATGATCCAGTGTGGGTCAAAACATACAGTTGGCACAAAAGGGATTAACTTCAAATACGAATCAAACAACTTCTTACAAAGACATTTATCTCCCCACAAACCAGACCAAAGATTAACAGCACTCTGCATGAAGAAGATCTACTTTTTCTCCACTATGAATATTCCTTGTTTCAGTTGCATCCCTGTGATAGGCTGTTAGTAGATCTACAGAAGCGTCCATTTCATACATGGTTATGGTTAACACAATAAGACCACCAGCATGTGTACAGCAGCTTCCATCCATCCATCCATTATCGAACCTGCTATATCCTAACTACAGGGTCATGGGGGTCTGCTGGAGCCAATCCCAGTCAACACAGGGCACAAGGCAGGAAACAAATCCCGGGCAGGGTGCCAGCCCACCACAGGGCTGCACAGCAGCTTAACCTTGAAAATCCTAGGGGAACACCAGAAATATGTTGATCATTGTGATTGACAAGTTACTTTATTCAGCTCCATTCTGGAAATGTCTTGAATAATCAATTACACCAACAATCAGGGAGACCTTCAATTCTGATATTATTCCTTCTGTGTCCATCTTCTAGTCTTTCTCCAAGCACTGCATTCGGAATTTGCAGCAGTTGCTTTTCCGTCAGCAGTAGATGCCAGTTGTTTAACTGTTTTAATACGAGTCGCAAACGTTTGCTTAAAGTCTTCAAACTGAGCACCAAGTGATGTAAATTTATTCTCAAACTAGGTGCATTTTGCTATATTTTTTCCTCAATTTTTTTCTAGCATACCTTTAAAAGTTGCTTCAATATGATTACTTAAGCATTTCTCGTGGTCTTTAATATACTGAAGCAGCCTCTCGTTTGTCTTGTTTATGTCCTTTATAACTTTATTTGTATCATTTGTAAACTTCTTTATATTATTTAACCCCTTTAGGACCCCCCTGAGAGCGGTGATCGTTACCTTCAGCTCGAACATTATGTTTTGGTTTTTTCCGTGCTGATTAGCAAGCCCAGTTGGAGTTGCTGGCATGAGGGGGGTAGTTGACAGTGCGGATAGTAAGGCCATTTTCAGTTTCAATGAACATTCTGGAATTGACGAGTTCTCCTGTCCCGGCTCAGTTGCACTTTGGATCCCACTTTCATTCTTGGCGGGAGGTGATACTGCAGTGTCAGGTCCTGGGAGATCGATTCTTTTGCCTATCTGTTCCAGGTCAGTCTTTGACAGGCCTTACCTTGAACCTGAGGCCTGTTTAGACTTAGAAGTTTTAGCTGTCTTATCTGTTTCTTCCTGAGCACTTTTTCTGCTATTCATACTTATATATACTTGCATTTACTTTAATTAAAGCCCCTCAGGTTCATTAAATACAGGATACCACGGAATTACAGTAAAAAGTAAAATAACACCGCTACTAGCATATTTCTTCTCCAGACATCCATCTAACGAAATGAACGAGACCTAACTCTAATTATGCCAACAATCAATCAATTCATCAATTGACCAGCCTATCTATCTATCTATCTATCTATCTATCTATCTATCTATCTATCTATCTATCTATCTATCTATCTATCTATCTGGAGTTTTTCTGTCTCCATGAAAAGTAAGTTTAGTTAGCAACTTTGTGGTGCTCCAATATGAATGTCGGTAAGTGTGTGTCTGAAAAACTGGCATCTTGTTTATATGTGAGCTGACCTTGTCCTTCATGTTTTTTTCTTCAATAACGATAATTGGTCAAACAATCAAAACTGTTATATTTGGAAAGGGAGAATTTTGTGAAAATGTATTCAAAATGTGAGCCTCCTGAGCCTTTATCAGCAGTGTAATGCAACTACTCGGAGAATGGGGATTCAGTGTGACCCAGATTCTTCTCCACCCATCTCACTTAATGAATATGTTATTGGCCCAAATGATACAGAAAGAAGTGTCAAGACTTTTCAGAGCAAAGTTGTTTGAAAATTAGGTAAATACAGTACATATGTTGGTTATGTAATGTAAAGGCAGCAAGGCAGCAAAGCACTTTATGAAAGATTAAAATTTAAATGGAAATTAATTACCTATTCACAGTGCCTAAGCATATTTTGAAAATCTGCATGACTATTATTTTGTAAGGCTACAACTTCAAGTCTATCTTTCTTGGCTGTTAAAGCTGGTAAAGCCAAGAAGCAGCTCTCACTAAATGCTTATCTCTAGATATATAAAATTCAGCATCTATCTGTCTGTCTGTCCACTTTTCACAAGAGAACTACTTAACACATTTAGATCGTTTTTTTTTCTATAATTTGCTTGAACATACTGGTTGATTTTGCGACTTCTCTGATCGTGCTAAGTATCATAGCTCGCTTACAGTACCAATTTATTTGCATGAATCCAAGAGATACCTAGCAGGTCAAAGGGAGGTGGAAGGGGCCTTTCTCATTTACTGACAGCCTTGGGTGTTCCTTACCTCTGCTTAGCTAACAAGTTAACTACTTAACGGATTTAGATCTGTTTTCTTTTTATAATTTGCTTGAACATTCCAGTTGATTTTGCACATTCTCTCATCTCGCTAAGAATTATAATTGGCTTGCCGGAGTGATACATTCATGATAATCTGAGACAGAGGCTGCGGGCCAAAGGGAGAGGGAAGCATTACGTCAGGAGTGGGAGCCGGGTGGGGCCCTCCTCACTGTCCTGTTTCACGGGGGACAGCTAGTAATGGATTAAATCTTCCATCTTGGGGGAAAAATGCATTCATGGGCATCTAATAAGGTCTATCTATCTATCTATCTATCTATCTATCTATCTATCTATCTATCTATCTATCTATCTATCTATCTATCTATCTATCTATATATCTATCTTCTAGCTTGCACATGAAAATATGGACAGAGTCACTTAAATAGCTTCATATTCACTAAGTTCAATTGCCTGCAGATAAAAGACTACTAATTAAAACAAAAGGAATGGGAGAATGAATTGGGTGTCGACAGAAAATGTTCTTTAACAATACAGTAAAGAGAACGGCCTGCTCTAAATTTGTACAATATGTCTTGTAAAAGCCATTCACTGCATTGTACTGGACACAAGTCATCTCCGCCATCTATCTATCTATCTATCTATCTATCTATCTATCTATCTATCTATCTATCTATCTATCTATCTATCTTTGTGTCTTAGCAAATTTGGCAATTGAATTCATATACCCGCTTCCATTGTAGATAATACAGTATACCATTCAAAAGTTTGTGAAGTATATTAGCTTTCACATATCCAGACTGAAGAAGGATCAATACATTGTTCCTTCAGTTTTTCAAATCCACAATGTTGAGCTAAAACATGCAAATGAGCTACTTTCTCTTAATATATTATGTGCTGATTTTAAACCTCAGAGCCAGACCATACAGTGTTTCAGGTCTGATGAAGCATATTATTATTGGTGATGTATTCGTGGATGTGTAACAGTGCACGGCTGTGCAAAGTTGAAGTTAATATCTAGCCTACAACATTTGAGTTGTCCTGCATCAGTGAAGTGATAAACTAGAATGCAGCTCGTCAGTGTTTCATTTTAAACCTACAGTGATGCCATTGCCTTTTTCAAAATTAAAGTTTATTTGCTTACTTCATTGTGAAAAGGAGAAATGTTGGGTATATTGGGAAAAGGATGTTAAGGATAGAGCTGCCTGGGATTTTATTTCTATGCTGATGACATTCATATTTATGTGCACACTACGCCTACCTCTGGTTGAGTGCATTGGTCACATTGATTCTTGGGTGTGCCATAACCATTTAAAAATTAATGGGGGGCAAGATAGAGGTGTTGCTGATAGGCATTAAGACTCCTCTTGTATTCATTAGTAACACTAGCATTGATATTAACGGTTGCACCATCGCTCCTTCCTTGGAAGTCATTAATTTGGCAGTTGTTTTCGATTCTAGTTTGACATTTGAGCCTCATGTCAAGAATGTTACAAGATCTTTTTTCTTTCAGCTGAAGAACAGACCTTCTCTCAATGATCATGCCACTCAAATAATCATTTATTATTAGCTCGTTTATTGCAATGCCTTATTCTTTGGTGCTTCAGGCAAAGTGCTAAATTGATTACAACATATACAGAATTCTGCAGCCAGAATTTTAACACATGCTAAACTTTTAGGAGCAAATGACCACATCACTGATTTTCCTTGCCTGATAAATATTGGATCACTTATAAGATATTATAGCTAACATATAAAGCTCTTTATGGCACCGTTGTCCCAAACACTGAAGGGTGATGAAACTTTTAATGCTGCAGACTACAGATTATGAAACTCCCAGTAACTCTTTAATTTAGGTACTGCAAAAATGCATCTGTTACTCTTTGACTCCTATGTAACAAGACCTTATCTTGTTTTTGGTATTCACAGCACTTGTAAAACATCAGTAGGTAGCTTATTTATCTCTGTGCAGTGTGGCATATTGACATGATGGTAAAATGTGTTGTTAATATGAAGGATTCACAGGTCTTATACGTTTTTTATATACTTTGTTATTTCCTGAGGGGAAATTGTCTTTTTTGCATGACCTCTTGTGGTCAGAAGGCAGGGTCAGCCATTGCACAGCACCCCTGGAGCAATTTTCAGGTTAAGGGCCAGCAGATTAGGATCCCTTCTGGCAGTAATAGGATTTGAACCAGCAGCCTTTCAGATACCAGCGCAGATCCTTAGGCACAGAGCCGCCACTCCACCTGATACATACTACTATATGTAATATCTTTAGTGAAATGCGTCATAGTTTAGCCACCTAAGACCACTCCAAAGTCAAGTTTTCTTAGTAGGTCACTCCGCAGAGATGAATAAACACTTAAGTGACGCTTTTTAAGTGTTATGAAGACCCAAAGTATTGTTTGTTAAGGTCCTGTAACATAATAGTAAATGACTAAGAGATGCATTTTTGCAGTACCTAAACTAAAGTGTTACCGAACTCCCTGCCTCTTTATCTTGGAACAGTCTTCTTCCGTTACTGCTTTTAAAATCAATCTAAAGACTTATCTTTTTAAACACACTTTTATGTGCTGAATTTAATGTGTAATTTTGAATGTCTTACTTATTTGTTTTAGCTTATTTATGTACAATGTCCTTGAGTTTATAAGTAAAATGTGTTATTTTTATTATTATTAAAGATTCATTTTGCACTTAGGTGTAAATGTGTATGAAATGTTAGCCATATGATATTTGTCAAAAGGCATGTCTACTGGAATCACAAGCCATCCATCCATTTTCCAAACTCACATTCTACTCAGGGATTCTTGAGGTGCTGGTTGTACAATTCCACAAGGTCCTGTATGGGGAGGCCATTACACAAAAGGTAGTACTCTTACACACATATGAGCATCCATTTCACTCTGTTTTCTTTTTTAAATTGTACTTTTGTAAAACCCCCATTTTCAAAGTGCCTGCATTTCCCTCCTTTCTTACACAATGAGTCATAATTATAGCTTTTCTCTGGAAATGCTATTGTGAAACACGATTTCTTTTTGATCCCCAAAGCTGCTTCCACCTCCTTTTAGGCGATGCTGTGTGCTGCGTCCAGATGAATTAAATGTAAACCTAAGATCTAAGCATTCTTTAGGTCCCCTGACTCTCATGTACCTGCACTGCTGATCTGTAATCCTATCAGGATGAACTCGCTGCGCTGCCTGTTAAGTCACGTGTCTGACAGTGCTACTCTGGCGGTATTAATGACAAAGCACTATTAGGCGTATTTAATGAAGTGACAGCTCTCATTGTAAAAAAAAAAAATCAGGTTTCCTAACAATTGTATGGCACCAGGTTTACTGAGAATTTTTTTAGGAGCTGAAAGATAACAAGAACACCCCGATCTATGAACCAAATGCGAGGATTTTCTCCTGGATGTTTCAGTATTGCCTGGGATTTTTTTCTTTTAATCTGACTTATTGTATGTGTAAAGTGTATTGTTATAATAGTTCTGTAAAATGAACAATGTAATACAAAGTCTTATTCACAGAAGCATTTCTTCCGGTAGACCAGAGGCAGGGGTTGCAGCTGAAGACAGGATGAAGGAGAGACTCATCCCCCTCATACATATTTGGCAGACAAATAAAACACAGAGCTGAAAAGCACCGCTGATGTCTTAGATGATGCACCCATCCATGTCCTAATCTTGCTTTATCCAATTATATGATCACGTGGAGCCAAAAGTAATGGTTGAGGTATTTGACTTACATAGCCATACGGGGCCAATTCAGAGCTGCCAGCTAGGCTATTACATACTTCTTTGGGTTACTGGGGTTTTAGAGGGGGCATCAGGATGCTGGAGTCCCAGAAGAGAAAACAACAAGTTACATGCAAACACCACACAGATGGTACCTAAGGTGGTATTCAATGTCATAGATTACCCCTCTGTAAGTGAGTTGTAGGCTAATCTGAACTCTGTGATTGGCTGACATTGTGTTAGGGGATGCCTTTCAGTTTTTAAAATATTTTAAATTCTGGCAGTCATCTAACTGCTATCCAATAGAAAATAAAGCCTTCATTAGAGTGTGTGATCCCAGGGTGATGATATTTGTGTTAAACGCCTACAAAGAATTTTGATGCTAAGCCAAGTGTTGTATACTTGTGACCTTTGTCAACCAACTTGTGATTGTATTTTCTGTGACACATAAAAAGGTGAATTGAAAGACTGTTGGCAGAACACTGGTTAAGACTGTGACCTCTTAAACTGAACTGCATTCTGGCTACTGTTTCTGTGGTGTTTGACTGTTTGATTGAATTTTACATCCTTATGAAAGGAAGCTGAGATTCCGTGGTGATTCTCTAAAGTGTGGGCCTGACAGACACTCTTATGCGTGAAGTTGAAAGGGTGGCCCCCAGCTCTCCACAACTATTAAACTGGAATAAGCAGTGTGGTAGATAGGGGGCACTCTCGCTCCCTTGAACCCCTGTCCACGACTCCAGACACCAGGTAAAAGTCCAATCTTTGACTTTATTTAATCTCCACAGTGTACAAAGCACATTCTCCTCCACAATACTCATATAATAAACACAAATACACAATAAACCAATCCTCCAGCTCCCAGACGCGTTGCCACCCTTCCACCCAGCTCAGCTCGCCGTCTGGGAGCTCTCACAGTCCTTTTACATATCCTGACCCGGAAGTGTTCCAATCCCCAGTCCATGTGACTCTCAAACACTTCCGGGTCAGGTACAAGTTCTTTTTTTCACCCCGGACATTCCTCTTGTCCACGTGTGCTTCTGGGGCGTAGGGAAAATAGCGATTGTTCCTCCCTGCAGCATCCCCTAGTGGCCCCCAAGGCATCCAGCAGGGCTGCGCATGAAAACTACATTGTCCAAGATGTCCTGCTGGTCTTCTGGGGACCTCCATACTGCAAGGAGGGCTCCACCTGGCGGCTTGGGGGTATTGGCCGGGATAAACGGCCGGCCATCCTCCACAGCAGATTATAAAAATGGATGATTGATTTATATTTATTACTATTATTATGAACAGTAATGGCGCACTGCACGATAACGTGCAGTGAATGCATTTGACTTGAGCATTCATAGTTTTTATACTGTTTTTCTGTAAATTTAGCATTCATTAGCTCAGAGGTTGATGCGCTTGCTGCTTCCTGAGAAGCTCTTCTTTTCTGCATCCTAGTGGCCCACTTCTTCTCTTCTTTTGTTGGCATCTTTTTTCGTCAAAACTGATTAAGTCAGTGTTTGCGTTGCAATTATTTAGTATGTTTTCTTACATTTTTCACTGAAGCTGGCATTTAAGTCTGCCTCAAGAATGATTTAAGATATGAAGAAGTAGGGGAAGTGACAGCGAAGATGGTAGGGATGAGAATGGTGCCCGTACGCATGCGCTGCACAGCCGCCCTGCTGCCTGCTGCCGAGAGCTGATTGTACAATAAAATAAAATAAAATAAAAATAAAAAGAGGAATAACCTTGGAGGTCAATCATCACCCCGACAGTGGATATTAGATGTCACATAGTATATGTGTACCAAATTTCAGGTCAATAGGTCAAACGGTTTGTGAGGTACAGGTGATTTAATATCCTGGACATACAAATGAACAGCCATGGTAGCGTATTGTATAAGGACATTATTATTATTTTTATTATTATTATTTATTCTGTTAACTCCATCACTGTCTGCTAGTGTAGATGTGATCTTTGTACATGTGAGGGCACACATGGTGTTAAGTTCTCTGAAAAGTCAAAATACAGAACGTTATCATAATATCCTAATAAATCCTAATATAACAATAGAGTGCAACATAAAGTCACTATCTGCAGTGAAGTGCACACTATTTCTGCCAAAAATGCAAAAAGATGTCTTGTATAATGTGTGGCCCATTCCCATTCTAGACTTGCACACTTATCCTGGTTTTTTCTAGCCCTCTGCACAATGTAATACTGTTGAGCCTAAAGAATCTTCCTATAGTACTTGTGTCACGTCTTTGCTCTTATAACTCTGTCATATCCATCCTACTAGTTACAGAATTTTCTTTTGCCATTATTAAGATGCCAAACCTTTTCAAAGAAGAGGTGGGTGAATGGCAGGAACCAACCCAGGAGAGAATGCCAGTCTCTCACAGGACACACTCACATACACACTAAAATGCTACTAATTTAAATTCACCAATTTGCCACGTCTATTGGATCTGGAAGGAAACAAAAATGCCCCAATAAGTCTCATGAGGACACAGGAAGACATGCAAATGCCACACAGATAATGACTGGTCTGGAAATCAAATCCAGATCACAATATCTATACTTACATATTGCATATAATTTTTAATTGTGTTGTGTTCACCTGTGCTTTGCAAAGCTCCTTGTGATGATGACTTTTGTGAGAAGAGCTATATAAAAGATTGTTTTTGTTTGTTTGATATTTACAGCTACTAAGTTTAAATAATGAGTTGACATCACCGAGTGACAGATATTAACATTTCATAAAGACTTTGTGCTGCATAGGTGGTAAAATATAAAGATATAAATATCCATCGAAGGTACTGATGTACACCTTTGAATTGCATATGTGGTCTATGAAGTTCACTCTTTATGAAACCCACACTTGCCAAGGCTGTTTAGCAGAAATGAAGTGGCTGCATATTACCATCGTTTTATCAAAGCCATCTTGTAGTCACAGGAAGGAGACGGTCTTTAAGCGGGATGCGTGTGTGCATGTGTGTGTATGCGTGTATGTGCCCAGCAGTTAAGCAATTTAAGCACACTTCCGAGCAAACTGTTTAAAATTAAAAAGAATTAGTGTGTTTGCGTTTCCGTTATACCAGCACAACCACATCACATGCCACAACATTAGCTTGCATGCAAAGACAAAGCAGCCTTCATTCCACAACCTCAGTGTAATTACAGTGTACACAATCTGGTGGGTCCATTAGTCACATGAAACAACTTTCAAAGAGTTTTAGTGCCGGTCCTCTTCATGAGAAATTGTAAAGGTAAAAAAATAAAGAAATAAAAAATTATGGGGTGTGTGAAAGTATTAGTTGTATTCCTTCATATGAACCAGATTGCCCAAATGTTAACAATAAGTGGGTATCCATTGCCAAGATGGAAAACTGCAAGTCCTGCTGCTGTCTTTGAATTGATGAAAAATAACTAGGAATTGCAATTATTCAAACAATCGTCAATTTATATAGTGCCATTAAAAGTGCCTTATTAGTGTTGACATGACAGATTTATATGTTTTTACTTTACTTCTTTTCTTCATGGACCATTTCACTGTGTGTATTGTGTATAGGGAGGCACGGTGCGTGGAGTTTGCATGTTCTCCCTGTGTCTGCGTGGGTTTTCTCCGGGTACTTCGGCTTCCTCCCACAGTCCAAAGACATGCAGGTTAAGCGCATTGGCGATTCTAAATTGTTCCCAATGTGTGCTTGGTGTGTGTGTGTGCGCGCCATGCCCGGAATTTGTTTCCTCCCTTGAGCCCTGTGTTGGCTGGGATTGGCTCCAGCAATCCCCCGTGACCCTGTAGTTAGGATTTAGCAGGTTGGATAATGGATGGATGGTATTTTGTATATTGTTTGTGCTTTGCATTATAGAGTCTGTACTGTCCCAACTGCCCCTCAACCCCTTTGATTCTTATCTACAAGTGCCTTTATAAATAAGCAACATTTTTAGAGACTCAACTAACTGCAAATTCAGGTCATCCATTGTTCGATTCCATTTCATTATTTACGGAATCCATTTCATTTACAGAATCCATTTAATCCAGTCAAGGGATGCCATGGCCTGAAGTCACTCCTTTTCAGACACTCCATTGCTTTTAACACAGTTTTTTTTCTTAACTCTTGTGTTATGGGCTGATATACGTTTACCAATCAATCCAATATATACTTTTGAAAGAGTGGAAGAACACACAAACACACACATACCCACACTCTAGAGAGCATGCAAACTTCATATGCACCGTGATCAGACCCACAAATTGAGTCACATGAGCATACCATATATGCAGGATAAATCTGGACAGAGGTGTATGAAGGTGGAATCAGAAGGACAGCACTTCTGGGCCTGGTGGCCATGTAGTACAAATCTGGACAGCGATGTACCTGTAGTGAAAAAGTTCCACGTGCTATGCAGAATATCAAAGCAACGAACAACTGCTCTATTCTAAGAAGCTACTAAGGCTACAAATTAATGGGGAGTAGCACATCCTCGGCAATGTTATCTAGTCTTGAACATTAAGCAACTGTCACTTAACTGTTATTTGTATCTGGGATCTCAAACTCAGTTTCATGGTTTCAGATTTTTGCTGCAGTTAGTTTTATAATTAGAAACCAATTCTTGCTGTTAATGATACAGTACATGTTACTTTATTTAATTACTGCATATGGCTTGGCAGTAAAAAGTTGTTTCCGCTAACAATGGTGATTGGCCACTATAACCCTTCAAGAATTGAGTTTGAAAGCCTTGATTTAAGGACCATTCAGTGAAGGTGAGAGATATACCAGCAAGAACCATGTGAAGGCTATGCGAGCAGGCAAGGTCAAAGAATAAATCTAATTTATATAATCTCAACTGAGCAGCAGCCCTGGGGAAAGCCTACTGCAAAAGGAAATGGTGGTGATTCCATTACAGAATTATTATTATTATTATCATTTTCAACAAAACCCAATGGACAACAACCAACTGTGACAAGAATTAGACTCAAAAGTCATAAAAAGATTTCAGGCAGCCACCCATGTATTATTCCTGGCTGCAATTGGATTTTTAGAAAAATAGATCGCACAGATGTGCTCAAGTCAGAGTCCAATACAGAACTGTTCAACTGGTGTTAAGATGGCAGTTTTAAAGGCCCATACAGAATATGATGTCAAAGGGGCCAGAACCGGAAGGATCTGGCTCCATAGGCTCAGACCCTGATTTGACATCATCAAAAGGGCCGGAACTGGGGCGGTCCTCCTCTAAAGGTTTGGGACTGGAAGTGATTTCATCAGGGTGGCCGGAACTGGAAGTGATGTCATCAGGGTCAGGCAGAATTTCCCATGAACGGTCTGCAAGACAGTGAGAAAATGAGTCCCCCTCATCTGGCGTGGGACTACTCTCATTCAGGCCCTTTAGATGCCTCCCATGTGCACGTGTGTGACACAACATTATCACAAAAACATGGATGGATACTATGATGAAAGGTGCCGTACTTCAAAGAGACCAGCAGCAATCACTAACATTCAAAAGTTTGGAATCACCCAGGAATGTTCATGTTTAATCAGAAATTGATCTTTTTATCAAGATACCAATAAATTGATTTTAACTTACATGGAATAACCTTCATTCTGCCAAAAAAAAAAAAAAAGACTGACATGTTTCATGTGACAGCTGTTTCATTTTGGCCATTGAACCCTGAACTGAACTTTCGGAATCTCATTTCTTTGTAACAGTGCTTTGTAACGGTGTTCAGGCAATTACAAGGGTTTGTCTAGTAACCAATTAGCTTTTGAAATGACTAATTAAGGATTAACTAAGCTATATACACTGTATTTACAGTATATTTAAAATAGGTTGAAATAGTTTTCTAAAATGTTTCTTAATGTATTTTCTTTTTATTATTTAAAAAAACACTAAGAAATATATTTTTATAGTTTGAAAAATATATTGTAATGTAAAAAAATGGTAGTAATGTATACATTTTACAATATATTTCAGTACATTGCAAGATATTGTAAAATACTTATCCTTGAAGTATTACATACTGTATTTTTAAATATATTCATATTATAGTAGCATATTTTATAAATATTTTTTTCCTATGTTTTGCTAAGGGTAAAATGCTGATTAAATTACAATTTGGTACATGAGAAGTTTAATTATTTGAAAACGTTTGACTTTACACTTTAAATTGTGAACTTGTGTGTAATTTGGAAAGGTGTGCGATTTTACATCTATAGTGTTTATTCAGGAACTGGACTCTACAATAGACATGAATGGCAGCATATGATAGATAGATAGATAGATAGATAGATAGATAGATAGATAGATAGATAGATAGATAGATAAGAAAGGCACTATATTATAGATAGATAGATAGATAGATAGATAGATAGATAGATAGATAGATAGATAGATAGATAGATAGATATTTGGTAGCTATCTGTAAATAGCCCCAGTTTGTCTCTAACCAGTTCCTATAGATAGAATACAGCTGTCCCTAACTAGCACCTATAGTTAGATAGATAGGAGGATTCCTCTAGTTTTTTCTAACCATAGATCAATTGACAGATAGCTGTGCAGTTGTCTTTAGCCAGTTCCTATTGATAGATATTTGGTCCTGCAGCTGTCTCAAGCTATCTCCAGTTGATAGATAGATTGTAATTTAGCTACCTCTGACGGGTTCAGATAGATAGAAAGATAGAAGTGAAAAGTACTATATACTCAATGACATAGACAGATAGATAGATAGATAGATAGATAGATAGATAGATAGATAGATAGATAGATAGATAGATAGATAGATAGATAGATAGATAGATAGATAGATAGATGACACTAATACAACAAAAACAGTTGGATGATTTCCATGTGTGCTTTAGGGGTAAAGGGTCATCAATAGACCACCCGCCATGCTCCCCAATTACAAGTCGCTCCTTGGATTATGACATGGATATAAAGCTCCTTTTATGCCATGTCTCAACAGCAGCTCAGACAAATATGAAAAGACTGAGCTGCGTGTAGGTAGATGGCTAGGTGCATGTAAGCGGACACAAGTGCACAGTGTTCTGTGTGCAACGGTGCGGGCATTAAAGCCAGTCTCTAGAGGGATCAGCTCTCTCATGCGCTGGCACACCGACCTCTGAGTGCTCCATGACAAGGCTGCCGCCACCACCTCAGCAGATAGCTATTGAGTTCTGTCTGATCCCAGCTGCCCAGCTGTTAGCTATTCTCCTGCTAAAGACAGAGGACCCCATTCCTCTCGTATTAGGTGTTCGCCCACCCCCTTCATCCTCCCTCAGGCTTTTTTCTCTTTGCTGTAAAATAAACTCTGTGGGAATCTGAGGTAAAAAAAAAAGTTCTTGTATGTTTTTCAAAAGAGCATGGGGCAAGCAGTCTTTTAAACTTAGAACTCTCTTAGTCTGTCTCTCTCTATATATATATTTCACTGTTTTTCTTTTACTCTTCTCGGATGGAAAAAAAAATGATGTACAAATGCAATAATGTATTGATTCCAGATCAGTAAGCATGTCACACATTGCCTTTCATTGTAATCAACAATTTTATATATCACCTTTCACATTCATTACAAGGTACTTCATATAATAAACAATATATGCAATGCAACACAGAGTGACATCACAAAATCTAAAGTCAGGATACCGGGTGCAGCCTGCAGACATAATGTAAAATATCATTCTTAGGCTTGCTTAATCCAGTTTAGAGTTGTGGAGTGCCTACCCTGGTGGCACAGGGTGCAAGGTAGTAAATTGCCCTGGAGAAGGTGTCAGTCCATTCCCACTTTGGGCCAGTTTGGAATTGCTATTACACCTGACATGCATGTATTTGGTATACAGTAGGAAAACAGAATATAAAAACAACACTGGACACTATAACAGAGTCAGCAACAATATGTTAAGTACAGGAATGTCAGTTATTTACCAATTAAATAGAGGAAAAGTGCTTCGATAAAGTGACAGAGAAAAGGAGCAGTTTAACTGTTATGAAGAAACCCAGACAGAGAAGCCTACAAAAGTGAATGAGCACTCATCAGGGGTTGCCAAAGTAGACCTCCAACTAGGAGACGTTAAGTGAAATGAGAGCTCAGGAACAGTTGTATTGCTGAGTAGCAGGAGTTTTAGGAAATAGTAGGGTTTGGGGATTTTGAGAAAACAAACCTGAAGACAGAGACAGAGTATGAGGCCAGAAAAGCCACAAAACTGGAGTGAGAAGACCAGCAATGAAAGATCTCAGATGTCCTAGAGACTTATACAGACTGAGCAGCATAGATGAGGCTTCTGAGAGTTGTGAGGGACACATGAAGGGGATGGTGAAGAATCTTTTAAAGGATTCAGTAAGAGCTGAGTGGTTATTTGTTTGGGATAATAAGAAAACAAGAAAAGGAGAGATGAACCACAAAATGTACATCATAGGACATTCATAAATCGCAAGAAGTGAATTAACACATAGCCTTTTATTAGGTTAAATGAAGACATTGGGATTTTTGGGGAATTGCAGTTTACATCTCTGTAACTTACACGCATGGTACTTATCTAAGTGAACAAGTGAAATGCCTTACATGTCCTGCATGGGAGTGCCAAGCCAAAAAGTCTAAGGAGCTCTCTATGGACCTCTGTGATAAATCTGTGGTGTGGCATAGATCAGGACACAATGAAAAAAACATTTGTAAAGCTTTGATAGATCCCGGAGCAGCATGGCCACAATAATTGTGAAATACCAGAAGTTTGGCACTGGCAAGAATCTTCCTATAATTAGCCGTCTGGCCAAACTAAGTAACCGGGCAAAAAGTGCCTTGGTGAAGGAGATGACAAAGAACCCAATTGTCACTCCAACACAGTTTCAGAAGTCCCCTGCTGAGAAAGAAGAACCTGTCAGAAACATGACCATCTCAGCAGCCTTCCATCAATACGATGTTTATGGTAGAGTGATTAGTGGGTAGCCATGCTTGGATAACAGACATTTGACAGTTTAAAGAACTCTGAGAGCACAAGGAAAAATATTCACTGGTCTGATGAAACAAAAATTGAGCTTTTTAGGAAGAACATGAGCTGTGCATTTGGTGAAGACCAGACACTGCTGATTGTCAGGCCTAATACCATTCCTATTCTGTTGCATGCAGGTGGTGTTGCTCGCTGGCAGAGACAGGGAGACCAGTCAGAACTGAGGGAAAGATGAATACAACCAAATACAGAAAAGGCCTGAAGAACACCTCGCCCAGAGTACAAGCGACCTCAGTCTGGAGCGAGAGTTCACATTTCAGTATAACAAACACCTGAAGTATAGAGGTTGGACAATGCTGGAGTGGCTTTGACAGTCACTGACTGCTTTCGAGAAGCCCAGCCAAAGCCACAACTTAACTCCAGAGAATGTGCAGAAGCTGTAATTGCTGCTAAAGAGACTTCTTTAAAGAGCTCAAGTAAGGGTTTGAATAAGTACGTGAATGCGAGAGTTTAATAAACATGCAAATCTTTCTGAAAATATGCTTTCACTTGGTAATTATGGGTTATTAAGTGTAGATAGGTAGATTCCCAATTTAATTTAAAAGTTCTTCAAAACAATGAAGTATGCAGAAAGTGAGGGGATCATAATACTTTCTGAATCTGCAGTACTGTATATGCAAAATTATCTATCTATCTATCTATCTATCTATCTATCTATCTATCTATCTATCTATCTATCTATCTAGTGCCTTACAGATCTATCTATCTATCTATCTATCTATCTATCTATCTATCTATCTATCTATCTATCTATCTATCTATCTATCTATCTATTATTTAGTGCCTTTCAGATCTATCTATCTATCTATCTATCTATCTATCTATCTATCTATCTATCTATCTATCTATCTATCTATCTATCTATCTTTCTTCTAGCTTGCACATGAAAATATGGACAGAGTCACTTAAATAGCTTCTTATTCACTAAGCTCAATTGCCTGCAGATAAAAGACTACTAATTAAAACAAAAGGAATGGGAGAATGAATTGGGTGTCGACAGAAAATGTTCTTTAACAATACAGTAAAGAGAACGGCCTGCTCTAAATTTGTACAATATGTCTTGTAAATGCCATTCACTGCATTGTACTGGACATAAGTCATCCTTGCCCAAATGGCACTTAAAGACAACATTCACACTTCATTGCATGAGTGTTATCACACTAGCCGGTGGGCGGGTGTGAAGGGGCTCGTTAGCTCAGTGTATTGTGTAGACATTCACTCTGTAAAGTCTCATTTTCTGCACAATGGAAAGTTGTCAAGGTGTGCTGATGGCCCTGTTTGAAGTAAGCACCCAGGGGGTTGTCACCTATTTTTCCAGTAGGTGCTTTTCATCAAGGAAAACATTTCACTTAGAAAGGAGAAGACAAACAACAGCAAAAGTAAGGTGGGAGACAGTTCTGTGTTCGCAAGGCTGTGCTAAAAATATCAGTCATTGATCCTTCTTTTTATTTATTTCTGGCATGGGAGGGAAAGTGGTGCTGGATGAAATGGCAGCCCATCACACAGCACACTACCACAAATCAGGGTCACCCGACACGTCATTGGGATGAGTAAGAGACACATCCACAGAACTGGGTTGAAATAAGAATTAAGCCCAAAATGTCTTTCAAAAATGTCATCCAGGATTACATGTTCTTGCTGTAATATATTTATGGTACTTGTGAATTTTATTAACTGTGGCCTACATGCAGGCCAAGACTAAGAATATAAGAACTGATCTTGAGTTTGGACATTCTTGTAATCTAAAGGACAGTTCTTTGTATTGTGCCGGTGCTCAGTTGTTAAAAACACAATATAACAACGATTTTCTGTTTCAACAAAAAACATGTGAAGTGTTAAAATATTTCAAATTGGCTGATTTATTTCTATATTAGTTGCTTTGTAAAATAAAGTATAATCAACTTGAAGTCAAGTACCTTTTCCACAGAAGAGTGGAAGATAAAGAGAAATATAAAAAATACTGTGTCAGTCACTAAGTGATTTTGCGTTTCATATAAAATAATTTTTGTGTATTTTGCCTATCATGATCAAAGGCATTATTTAACTTGCAGCTCGATAATAATGAAAGATGTCACATAACATAGCTTGACTGATTATGATCAAAGTTGTTATATAAAATGGAGCTTCATTTTACAATTGATTTTATGACATACATTATATAAAATTTAGCTTGATCGATTATGAAATGGATAATAAAGAAAAAATCCACCCTAATCAATTATGATGACATCTACTCTCAATATATAAAATCCTAACCCTAAAAGTGCAATGATTTTGTGCAACGATTTTATGTGACTTTTTTATGTTACATTTATTGTCACACTTTAAATCGAGCTTATTTTAAAACCTAAATATACTGTATATGTTTGGTATCATTCTTTTCAGAATCTATCAAACTCTAATGTGATTTTGTTAGATTTTCAGATTGTTATTCTGTTTTTAAGTTACAGGCAGTCTCCGGGTTACGTACGAGATAGGGACTGTAGGTTTGTACTTAAGTTGAATTTATATGTAAGTTGAAACAGGTACATTATTTAAATAAATGCTGTTGTTGACCGACTGTAATCACGTGCTCTGCCAATGAATGATGGAGTTTCACCTCTCTCTGACCTTTTTATTATTTGTACTTTATTTTTGATGGTGATTGTTACTGTATCATGAGGACTTGCATCAGATTTGTGTTTCAGAGACATTCTTGAAGGGTGAAGACAAAAGGTTAAGATGAGCTCTTCTGCACAGAACTGTACACGCTATCACAGCAGGAAGGCACAAAGTTTGATTAAGATCAAAACTGAATTGCTGAATTGATTATGATGATGGGCTTTATGTAAGTATAGAGTAATTTCCTGATTGTAATAAAAATAATTACAAAATTAAGTCTGAGTGACTGCAGTGGGCTGGCACCCTGCCCAGGGTTTGTTTCCTGCCTTGCGCCCTGTGTTGGCTGGGATTGGCTCCAGCAGACCCTGTAGTTAGGATATAGTGGGTTGGATAATGGGTGGATGGAAGTATGAGTGATTATCATGTTATATAAAATGTGGCTTGATAAGCTAATTGATTATAATGACAGGCATCATATAAAACATAGCTTGATTATCCAATCATGACTGAACTGTATGAAATGTCACCTGATCACTTGATTAATTACAACAACTAATGATACATAAAGTGCTTGTTTGATTATAGCCATGAGGCTGCTAAAACTGCTCTGATACATGTCTGCCTACTGGTGACATACCTCACAGTGAAACAGTTTCCTCTCAGTGAGTCAAAGATTAGACAAGCAAAAAAAATTCCAGAGTCAGTCGATACTCCACCAGCGTAAAAAGGCCCTCAATTTGCAGGCCCATAATTACTGTAGGGGGCTCAGTGTAGGCCACCTGCATTTACATAATGGTTTAGGATTGCGGCTCTCCTTCTCTGGCCTTGCCCCATTTTTCAACTTAGCCACATCTTCCCACAGCTTATTATCATTGTGTCATTTTAGAGTTCCAAAATTACTCTTTCCGCTTTGCCTTCCTCAGTCTTCCACATAATAGGGAGTAATTAATGAAAATCTTATTAAAATGTTATATTGGAGGAGCCTTTTGTATTATTTTTGCTTCCTAATTGGTGCCCTGATTCCAGTCAGTAAAGGAGACAGAGAAACAATGGTGGCAGCTTCTCTGTGGCTTGGACAGATTCAGCTAGTCATGAACAATCCCGATTTTCTTTTTTTTTTTGTGTTGTTTATTTTCTCACCCTTGTTGAGTTACAGAGTTGCTTTGTCAGAAAGAAGCAATTTGAATAGTAGCAGGGGGAAATGACCTGTCAATGTATTATGGTGAGTGAATGGGGCTCTGGGAACTGATACAGTAGAGCAATGAAAGAATAGCCTTTACAGGGCAGCATGAGGATGCATGCCAATGAGCATAAATAACAAGGGGGCCTATGATGGGCTGGGTGTGGGTGACCAGGGTAGGACTCAAGTTCATACTGTCTGTATATCGTCATTGCCCAGGCTTGAGTGCCATCATTAGGGACATGAAAGCAAAATTCCTTCGGGGTTTAGCATTTACCTGCTTTTTTTTTTTCTTCAGGCCCTTGACATTCCCAAGTGAGGCATGAGAAGAAAACATTTTCCCACAGCTGTTTTTTTGTTTTTCTTTTTTTTTGTTCATGCTAACCATATTGTCCAGATGAGACACTCCCTTTACTGCCTACAAAAAATATATATATATAATGTTGCCACTTGATTTCAGCTGTACATAACCCAATGGGTTGGCTGAGCAGGTGCCAACTTTACTTTCAAAAACCCTATAATAATCCATCCATCCATCCATCCAATCACCATGTTTGTTAAGTCAAGGTCATTAGGAGCCATTGTTTATCCCAACAACACTGCACACAAAGCTAGAACCAATCTTGGAGAAGGCAGTAGTTAAATGCAGAACGCAATCTCATGTACACCTATGATCATTCAAACACCTGATGACAACAACAACAGCAACACCAACGTATTTCTTGTATAGCCCAAAATCACATACAGAATGACTCAATGGACTTTAACAGGACCTGTTTTTTGACAAAGCCTTGACTCTCTTAGAAGACAAGAAACCAATTTAGAGAAATGAAATACAATAATGTACATGTCTGTGGAATGTGGTGCAAACATGAATACCCGGAGAAACCCCTCATGAACTGGGTGAATATGTCAACGCCGTAGAGACAGTGATCTCACTGGGAAATGAACGCAGATTACTGAGCTGTGAGGTACAAATGCCAAGCACTTTGGCTCCTTACTACTCATCTAATATAATGACTTCTCTTCATTTACCTGCAGTGCAACTTAAGCTAATTGCCACGGTGTACACAATCACTTTTTCATATAAGGGTACCACATTTGACAATGTTCCCTGTTCATAGTGGCCTTATAAAAATACATGTTAAGGATTTGTCTATATAATCACTGAGACCTTAAATGACTCCAGGGTAAATGTCGTCTGGTCCAAGTGATTTATTTGCTTTTAGCCTTCTTAATCTTACTAACACATCATTCTCTGTGACCTCCAAATTAGTTAGTGTGACCTGAATATTCCCTACAGCGACTGGCATATAAGTGACCACTTCACAAGAGAAAATACGAGTGAAGTGTTTACTATTTCCGTTTGTATTTCTTTTATTCCATTCCATGCTGCTCTTAGTGCACTTTTCCCCCTTACTGATTGTTATCTTACTTCTAGAATGTTGAAAGTACTTTATTGTTATGAGTTGTTCATTGTAAGAGTCATTCTTCTTTAGTCTTTACTGATATTTTCTGATTTCTCTTTGAATTGTTTCACTTACAGTATGTATTTATCATAATGTTATTATTCTTCTGTTACTTTTTTATATTTTCATACTCATCCACAGTGAAGGTCTGTTAGTTATCCTCTCGGTTGTAATTTTTGATTTAAAAGTTTCTATTACTGTCTGAAGTAGTCTTTTAAAAGTTTCCCTTTTTCTCATTCATCCCTTTTTTACGTCTGTCATACTTTTACAATATTCTGGGACTGATACATTTGAGCAACTGATGAGAAGTTTATAAAGAGCTATTGGGATGAGTAGTTAGATAGGCAGGGGTCTTTTTACTTACCAAAACCAAACTAAGGGGAAAGAGAAAGAATGAGTCAAAGAACAAACAGAGAATCAGAAAGCAATGAAATCTCAAAAAAGAAATGATCAATCAATTAGCCTTTTCTCACCTACAGTACAGGTTTTCATTTGCTTCAAGTAATATTCAGCTTCTAGAATGATTGTGGTGCAGCTATAAAGAACACACCACACACAAGCCTCAGAAATGAAGAGTGTTGTGGAACTGCACACTAAAGTGGCACGTTCTGCAATGCTGTGATGGATTGAAATGCCGTATTGAAGGAATACAGTAAAAGGAGATGTTAATCTATTTTGACAGGTCATTTGTTGCATTAGTTTGACTTGATGTGTAGGCAATGTTAACGTCTACAAAAAAAGGTAGCAGGACATTAGCCATAAGTCGTCATTCCAAGTGGCTTTGTACCAATAAGTCTGTCCAATCTGTCATCAAAAACCACAAACCAAAGTCAAGAAACTGAGGTCTATAAGACTTTTACCAGAACACACACGCTAAGTTCTCTCTGTAATCTCAGATACCCAGTCACTCCTGGGTAAGAAACATTATAGCAACAAGTGACCAGAAAATGACAGCACCCATAACAACAATAATGGTGTCACAATAAAATGGGAAAATATTTAACTTTAAGAGAAGCATTCTGAACCTGAAAATGAATGGTATAATTAGATTCTACAATGTAAAAAAAAAAAAAACATAAAGAAAACCCACATTTGTGACGTGCTGAACAGAGGTACATCAAAATGATATTAAAAAAGAACCCAAATTATAACAACCCCCCTGGCAAAAGTCATTCAAAAATCTAAAAAAGATTCCAGCTGCAGTCTGAGCTGCAAGGAAAGACTTGAACTAAGGACCCTGCTGCGCCACCAAGCCAATTTTATATACACAGTCTATAAATCAGAGAAAATGAAAAGGTGATAAAACAATTAATAATTAAAAAAAAACAAAAGTTCATTAATGAAATTGAAAAAAAAAACACATTACAGAGAACAAGGTGTGAAATAAATGATATTAAATGGAAGGAAAGACCACTGGAGGACAAGCGACATTTGTCATTAAATTCGTCTGCTCTTATTGCTCTTCTTCATTCCATTTCATTAATATTTAGCTAAGCTTGACATTACAGGGTTTGCTGCAGAGGCAGCTGAGCTGGTGCTATTCTAGGAATTAACGTTTATATTTCTTTACTTCTGTAAGACGGGTGTACCTTGTGACAGAGTTCAGTATGAAAAGCACTTTATAACATCAACTTTAACTCTTGTCATCTTTGCAGTTTAATTAATGGCTACAAAACTCCAAAGCCTCAGATGAACCTGAAGTGAATAACTGCTTGGTGACTAGATACAGCTTTAATAACCAAATGATTTTTTCTTAGCTCAATGACCCTCAGTTAATATTCTTTATTTCATAAATCACGGTAAATTATCCCAGTACTATTCGTTTGGAATGAAATGTGGCTTTTTAAGCAAATTAAAAGAAACACACAATTTGTCAAGGCGCCCCATTTTCCCTTCTGCCAGCAGTTTTTATATCGAATGACTATTTTGCTTCCCAGGAGGAAAGACAAGAGTAATTGAAATCAATTTGAAGCAGATGTTGCAAAGCATGGTAGATAATCCGTGAGCATGCATCCTGGTAAATGCTAAAGGCCACACGGCGAGGCTGTGCAGGAGAAGGTACAAGTTATTTAATTAAAGGCCTTGTAAAGAAGAAGATGAACAAGAAGAAGATGAAGAAAAAGAAATTTCTTACCATCAGTAAAAATGCTGATTTGGCTCAACCTAAGATGTAGTGTCCGTTTATTAAATGTTAAAGATGTTAGCACTAGGTTTAGTAGTAGCTGTAAACCAGGCCTATGTGTTCCTATATACAGTATACGTCCCATGGTAGAATGTCAGTGTTGCTGGAATAGATACCAGCTCTTCATTAACCTGTACTGGATAAGCAGGAAAGAAAAAGATGGAAGGGTGGATGGTCATTTTTACACTTTATATTTTTTTATGCTGCTTTGAAATATCAATTTCAACAAATAATTTATAAAATGAAGTCTACTATATAATATAATAAAATCCAAGCAAATCCATACCATGATTACGACAAACAGACAAGGATTTCATCAGAATTTACACATAAGTGTACAATATAAATTGTGTAAAGTGTATAATATAATATAATATAATATAATATAATATAATATAATATAATATAATATAAAATCTGGGCAGCACGGTGGTGCAGTGGGTAGCGCTGCTGCCTCGCAGTGAGGAGACCTGGGTTCACTTCTCGGGTCCTCCCTGTGTGGAGTTTGCATGCTTTCACAGTGTCTGTATGGGTTTCCTCCCACAGTCCAAAGACGTTCTTGTTAGGTGCTTTGGTGATCCTAAATTGTCCCTAGTGTGTGTGCCGTGCAAAGGGGGTTTGTTTCCTGCCTTGCACCCTGTGTTGGCTGAGATTGGCTCCAGCAGACCCCCGTGACCCTGTAGTTAGGATATAGCAGGTTGGATAATAGATGGATGGATATAATATCTATCTTAATCAAAGGATAAGTTTCTGTGTATCTTTCTCTGTGTCTGACTGGTTGCTTCGTTGCTGTCATTCCAATAGATGACACATCACAAGCATTAACACTGCTTTTACAAATCCCATACCAAACAGCCTATTACAGAGACATATGCATTGCATGGTGTACTGCAAATTTTACTAGCGAGGTGTACAGTGCTTACTTAGATTTCAACCTCTCTTAGATGGATAGCACACCTGGTAATATAAGAGGAGGTTATGTCAATGATTATCCTCACTTTTGTGATCATTTTGGTTTGGGTTGGCTGTGCAGCTTTACCCATGTAAACATGGAAACAAAATGTACCTGTGGTCACAGTGCTAAAACATTTGACCTTGATAAAATAGTTTCTCTTGTTGTGTCCTAGGGGTAGGCATGGCTGCTTTGTTCTCTGCTTGCACTGAAGAAGGATAGCGAGCAGTGATCCATTTTTAATGAGCTGAAGGTTTAGCAGAGGTCAAAATCCATAGATGAGTTTTGTGCTCAATATGGAAACAGTGTTTTACCTCTGTTGAGTGTTTATAGATGCATTGAGAAGCTCAAAAATGGTTGGATAAGTGTGAAGCATGAAGAAGGAGTGGAACACCCATCCATGTTCACTACTGACGACAACACCAAGCAGTAATATAATATAATATAATATAATATAATATAATATAATATAATATAATATAATATAATATAATATAATATCCATCCATCCATTTTCTAACCCGCTGAATCCGAATACAGGGTCACGGGGGTCTGCTGGAGCCAATTCCAGCCAACACAGGGCACAAGGCAGGAACCAATCCTGGGCAGGGTGCCAACCCACCGCAGGACATATAATATAATATAATATAATATAATATAATATAATATAATATAATATAATATAATATAATATAATATTCAAAGTATAGGATAAGAAGTGAAGCACTGCAAGGCAAGATGAAAATTAAAACTTAAACTGCTGAAGCTGCATAAGGGTGGCTTAGTCTAGTAGAGCAGCAGAAGAAAAGCAGAAAGGTAAAAGTGTAAGGAGTCCCAAACTGCTTTGAAAAGTGTAACTAAATGGTTCAGCACACCACCAGTAGACTGGGACCAGTTTGGATGGTATAAGCAGGATTAAAGATGTTTGAAAAAGAATGAAAGAACTCAAAAGACTCCAACAAATATGTTTTATTTTTTTTATTAAGACACACTAAAGTGAATAAATGAGAATAAAAATGCTGCCAGTGCCCTAGGAGTGCCTTTCACAGGCTCCCTCCGCAGTTACAGTGGCACATTTCTGTCCATTCTGCTTGCTGAGGGTGTCTCCGGTCTCACTGTGGCTTATTCTCTATTTGGTTTTTAGTGTCTTGCCTGTGTGCTTTTAGTTTATATCATATAATATTCATGGCACATACTGTCTCTTTTCTATATGTTTATCTACACATGCACATGTATACATAAGAGAATTTCCAGTGCAGCTCAGTAGCTTCTTTTAAATGTAACAAAGTGTAACCTCCATAGAACTGTAGGAGATCTAAAGCAGAGGAGTTTCTGTTCGGTTCAGACACACATTTTCAGGCCACACAGACATATCTAATGCTGTTTTTCTTTAAAATATAAAAGGTCACAACATGTAATGTTTCAGAAAGAAGGATGCCCATTTTATAAAACCAAGTACACTGAAGTGTCTGTTTCTAATTTGCAGCATTCCACCCTCAGGATGGATTCATATATACTTGATTGCCTGTCTTTTATGCAATACTGACAGACCATTATTTGAACAATACAGGGTGCCATGCCTCTGTTAAGGTTTGTCAGGGGTTGTCAGCCTGGAAATGGACTGGTCTAATAATTAAGGGGCTACAAGATGGCCATTCTCACTTCTGCATAAATGGACACACCTGGCTAATTCTGCAATTTGTAATGAATGCCTGTATCTACTGCCCATCTAATATGCTTTGGTTTGTGTTATAAAGTGAAGAATTTCAGAAAGGTTGCCCCTTGTATTTTTTAACCAGTGGTTGTCACTTACAAAATAGGACATATCTGTCACTAAGCCAAAACATTTGAATTGTGTCACTTCAAGTCATCTGTTGCTTCAAAAACTTACAATTTCATGCTTAAAACTCTTCTTTTTCTAGTTTTAAGTATCCAGAAAATCCAAAAGTATGTTTCTGAGACATGAACAGAGAAGGAGAGACACATTTTCAGACCAAGTCACTTCCAGTGTACCTGTGACCCCAAGTGAAACCCAACCAACAAATATAAAAAAAGAAGGCACAAAAACTTCAGGTAGGCACCTCCTGGTGAAGGTTACATTGAAACTTCATGTTGTTAGAATGCGAACGCCAGCGTATTGACCAGACACATAGAACAACAATAAAAGGAATTGAGTCAAATGACATTACTACCAAGTACTGGAAATCCATTAAACATTTGACCTACAACTATAATGATAAGCTGATATGCACATTATAGTCCCCAAAATTGAGCAAAAGCAAACAATGATTTCAGCACTAACCCGCTTTCTGATTCATCGGAACAAGTCTGAAGCCACCATTATCTCCTTAACAGAGGCTTCCTGTTACAGGAAACAGAAGGCAAGCAAAACAGTCACTCTGCAATATGCTTATATTTCCTATATTGTTCAAAGGGTTTGTCAAGAAAAAAAAAAACAGCAGCACTTCAGTATTTATTAGTCAGGAGGCGTGCTCTTCTCAAAGAAGCGTGGGGACATATTTCCTCGAAACCTGCAACTGAATTTTACATGGAAACATCAAATTTTCATTAAGAACTGACCTTTTTTGGTATGCTAACTGAAATCCACACCTAACGTCCTTCTAGGTAACAAGGAGATGAATCTGATCTAAGAATTTAATATGAATACATACACATAAATGTTAACATAATTATCTGAAGTTCAACATTTGATATTTAATACAATGAAACCATAAGGTTCTAATACTTGAGAGAGATGCAGCTTAGCCATTGTGTTATTGACCTCATTTTATAGTGAGTATTTGTACTTTCCATTGCTTCAGCAAATAATATAATATAATATAATATAATATAATATAATATAATATAATATAATATAATATAATATAATATAATATAATATAATATATAAACATCTACACGTGGAAGTGTGTGCGTCTGTCTGTCTGTCCGGCCTGGAAGTGAGAGGTGGAAGTGAGGTAAGGGCTCCACCCCTAAGAAGCAGAAACTCGCTTAGCCGCTAATACAGAAGCTAGGCGAGCACCTCAGCAAAACGGTATCCCTTTTACTTTTCCTCTCGCTACTACTACACAAGCGAGGTAAGCACATTATCACCTCCAAAGAAAGAAAAAGTCGCTTAGCCACTAATACAGAAGTAATGTGAGTACATCGGCAAAATGAAACCTCCTAGGAGAGAGATGCGCAAAATAGTTCCCTTCAATTACCTGACATTTTTCCATTTCAATTTTTTTTCTGATGATTTCAATAGTTTCTAGGGCTTTTTACAGCACAGGCTTACACAACTAGTATAACATATAAATGTCTACGCGTGGAAGTGTGTGTGTTTGTCTGTCCGGCCCAGAAGTGTGAGGCGAACCAGAAGCATGAAGCTCAATGAAATCGACTCTATTGCCAAAGTGAAACTGACGACAAAAGAGAAATTCACTTAGCCGCTAATACACAAGCAAGGTGAGCACATCAGCAAAATGAAACCTCAGAGTAGAGAGAAACTTGCTTAGCCGCAGATAGATATTGGAGGTGAGCATGTTGGCAAAACGAAATCGCAGAGGAAACAGAACCTTGCTTAGCTGCTAATGTACAACCGATGAGATTGATTGATCAAAGTGCCAGAATCCATGGTTTCTAGGAGCCCAGGCTTTTTACAGCTCAGGCTTACACAGCTAATATAATATAATATAATATAATATAATATAATATAATATAATATAATATAATATAATATAATATAATATAATCTATACTAATAAAAGGCAAAGCACTCACTCACTCACTCACTCACTCACTCACTCACTCACTCACTCACTCATCACTAATTCTCCAACTTCCCATGTGGGTAGAAGGCTGAAATTTGGCAGGCTCATTACTTACAGCTTACTTACAAAAGTTAAGCAGGTTTCATTTCGAAATTCTACACGTAACGGTCGGTAACAGTCGACAACGTCCGCCATGTTGAACTTTCTTATTTGTGGCCCCATCTTCACGAAATTTGGTAGGTGGCTTCCCTGTGCTAACCGAAACCGATGTACGTACTTATTTCGATGGTATGACACCACTGTCGGCCGCCATATTGAACTTTCCAACGTCACTAATTCTCCAACTTCCCGTGTAGGTAAAAGGCTGAAATTTGGCAGGCTCATTCCTTACAGCTTACTTACAAAAGTTAGGCAGGTTTCATTTCGAAATTCTACGTGTAAGGGTCATAACTGGAACCTATTTTTTCGTCCATATACTATAATAGACTTCTGCTCGATCGAGTTATGCCTCCCACGTAATTTAGTGCCTGCCCATATAAGGCCGTCCGTCAGCGGCAATCCAATAGAAACACTGCCGCTAAATATTCACGGGTGAAGGACTGTGCTTATGCAGACGAAGATGAGATGGTCAGGGTGGTGTTTGGCACAAACTCAGCGAAACTGCGAGAGAAACTTTTAAGTGCCGGGTCTTAGATAACATTAAATTCAGCCGTGGCAGAGATGGCACCAGCACAGCTGGGAACCTTCGATGCATGTACACCGAGCGGCTCACGTGAACTGACACAGTGCACAGATAAAAAGCAACAGTTCCAAAGAGTGCTGAACAAAAACCGAATTACACAATTGAGAAGGCAGCAAAAAAATATGAAGCGTCTGACACATACAAGCATATTCATAAGTGCAGCTACTGCAGAAACAAAGCACACGGTGGAAAAAGTCAATGTCCCGCTAAAGGAAGACAGTGTAAAAAAAACCCGTGCATGCAGTGTGTCACGTCTCAGATAAAGAGGAAGACGAGCTGTTTATTGAAGCAGTAAGAAACGAATCGATGAATGAAACCTGTCATCTTTACAACGATTGACAAACACGGAATGTAACTTGAACACAACACATCCTACAAATACGAACCTGATTGAAAGAAATAATGATAATCAAATCCTTGATGACAGCAACACTTATAACACTCACAAAACAATTATTGTATATTGACAATCATGTTACATTATTTTTAAAATGTTCTCTTTTCTTTTTCATAACTTCTTTAACACACTACTTCTCCGTTGCGAAGCGCGGGTATATATATATATATCAAATAGACAAAGCACACGCCGTGGCGCAATGGAAGAGGCTTCACCTCTAGCGCCGAGGTTTGATTCCCAAGAGGGGGTGCACTGAGTATGTACACCCGATGACCCCAAAATTAGGGTGAAACACATGTCGCGTACTCTTTGCATTATTTCACAGTAAAACTATTTCAATATATATATACATACATATATATACACACACATACATATATATCAGTGCTCCCTGATTCATTTTACCCTCGCATCCCCTTGGTTTGAGACGTATGAAAAAATATGTGGTTAACGCAGAAAGACAGATCACCAATTGAAGCTTTATGAATAATGGATACTTTATTCGCCATCAATGATTGTTTTGGTAAAGCCATACTCAGTGTATTCATTAGATGAACGGTAAAAAAGTAAGAGCGAGGGGAGGATGACTTATTGAGGCACGCAGGCGAAACCACAATAGCATGCGAGCTCGATGTAGTGCGCATCAGCTCGATCTGAATTGCGCGATCACATTCGAAAAAATAAATCTTTTCAAGTTCTATTTAGTCAACACAAATATCTTTGGTTGGAATGTAAGGCGAATTTACTCTTTACATTTCTATGGTGAAGAAAAATTTATGCAATGATGCCTACATTTAACTTACATTCCTACCAAAGATATTTCTGTCGACTAAATAAAAATTCCTTCTATTTAAAATTTAAATAGAACTTGAACAGATACGATAATTCATAATATCCACGCAGACTTGCAAGCAAGTCTTGCACTGATACGAAATAGCCTGCCCATTTAATTATTTAGGAAGATTTTGCACAAATAATGTTTTTCATTTTTCTTCCTTGATGGATTCTGGCACCCCTAGCAACAGTTGCTCGCACCCCTAAGAGTGTGTATATATATATATATATATATATATATATATATATATGTGTGTGTATGTATATATATATATATATATATATATATGTGTGTGTAAGTATGTATGTGTGTATGTATATGTATGTGTGTATATGTAGATATGTATATATATATGTATATATAGATAGATAGATAGATAGATAGATAGATAGATAGATAGATACTTTATTAATCCCAAGGGGAAATTCACATAATGTATATGTATATATATGTGGATGTATGTGTATATATGTATTTATATATACTGTATATATACATGTATATATGTGTGTGTGTATATATATATGTGTATATGTATATATGTATGGATATGTATATATATATGTTTATATGTGTGTGTATATATATATATATATATATGTATGACAGCAACACTCATCACTCACAACAGTGACAAAACAATTACATTGACAATCATGTTACGTTATTTTCAAAATGTTTCCTTTTCTTTTTCATTACTTCTTTAACACACTACTTCTCCGCGGCGAAGCACGGGTATTTTGCTAGTATAATATACAACAAGGAAAACTGTGGTGCAGTGGATAGCAGTTCTTGGCTGAGTCCACGTAGAGTTTTATATTCTTCCTGTGTCTGAGTTTCTCACTTATCCTCATGTCCTCAAAATATGTGTGTTTGGTTTATTGGAGATTCTTCTTCTTCTTTCATCTAGTTCACTCGTATGGACACGTTAACCTCCCTGATGAAAGTTTCTGAACATTGTAGGTCCTCCAGGCTGCCAATCACAAAAATACCGGCACATCTTCCATATCACTTGTGTCTCCTTCTGACTAACCAATCCAGAACTTGATGCAGTGGTGGTGGTTTAGTTGGTTGTAGGCTGTCAACATTCTGAAGGTAGCCACCTGCTTAGGTCTCATAAGCAGGAGGTATATGTCATTCTTATTTTAGCATTGGTTCTGATACAACCACTTTGTGTGTTGACTGGCCTTTGGTGACTTCCTAACTAAGTGGTAGACCATTCTTCCTTTTCTTTCATAGATCTTTTTTTTTGCCAATTTGTCAGTAACTGCGTTGCCTTGATTGGCAATTCCAGACTGGCCACCATGTGAGTGTGGGTGTCTAAATTTGCATGCCTTGCGTCCAGTGCTGCTGAAGACTCTGAATCTTCATGATTTTGATTTAGATTAAGTGGATGCTATAGTATAAAATAAAGGGTTGTGCTGTAGTTAATGCTGCTGCTGTCTCACTTGTGGTGGCCGGCCATGAGATGGAAACCCAAGGTGCTGAATCTGTGAGGCAGGAGAAATATCTTCATTAAGGGACCACTAAAAATTCCCCACATGTCATGGTCTTCTTTGTCACATACTCTGAACTGAGTCAAATATTTATAGCAGGGTCTGGATTGAGATCAGAAAGATATTTTCTGCATCCATCAACAGGAACATGAACTGGGTTACTCTTCCATTGAAGAATGGAACTACAGCCCAGTTGCTAAATTTCATGCCTCCTGCAGCCAAGCTGTTCCAAAAATAGGTGGTAGCCCAATGTCCTCTTTAGACTGTCAGTTCTTCCTTTTTCAACCACTGTTAAAAAAATACAAATAAAAATAACCAGGATAACACAAATGAGCCAAAAATCTAAGTCAAGAGCAAGATAGACAGGAGACCAGGAAAACAAAACACAAGGGCAAAATACCAGAGGCAACACCTGACGCTGGGGCCTAATCGGAAGAAATGTTACCTATTACTAGTGGAGCTTAGTTTTCAAAAGAAGAATCCTCCAATTCATAAATGCATAAAAGAGCCACTACCATATTTATACTGTCACATTAGGTGATGTTATTGATATGATGCTAGTGCTGCTGTGACACACTGCAGTAACAAAGAAAAAAATGGGGCAGGAATGAAATATAACTTTCTAAAATAAATCAAAATAATTACTAAGTCCTAGAAACTGAGTCCACATTATATAATGAATACACTACATTACACATATGGTAAGTGTTGATTGTTACAGTATTTTTGCACTATAGACTTTGATTGGCCCCTGTGAACCTGTGGGTACTCTTGACCCTGTCATATTTTTACTGCACATATCTGTTGACGCTTGACGCAATCTTGGTGATAGCATCACTAGAGTCTCATGTATCAGTAAGTTCTTCACTTAAGCTATACCTGCTATTTACTCCTCACTCGAGTCTCTGTTTTCTTCATGTTCTTATTGTTCCTAAGTTTCTTGTATCTGTTGTCTTGTATCTGTCTTTTTCTACTCTTTGTTAACAAACAAATAATGCTGTGTGACAGAGATGCATTGCTAAATTCCTTAACTTTGCTTTGAAATGCACTATATAAAATAAAATAAAACAATATATTGAGAGTCCGCACAGTGGCATTTCTGGAGCCTGTGCTGTCACGTCAAGATCCCGTGTCTTAGGTTTGAGGCCCTGCTCCCTGCTACTGGTTGTTGTACATGTGGTGTTTGTATATTCTCTTCATGTCTGTGTGTTTTGTCTTCTAGTTAAGAACTAGCCAAGTTTTCACCCCCGTGTTTTCCCTTTGTTTAAATCTGTTTTTGTCCTTTAAGTATTACACTGTACAATTTGATGTTTGTTACATTTTCATTTCCTTTTAAGGTGTTTCTTTTAAGTTTTTCTATTTGTTCTCTGTTTTATATACCTTGTGCTTTCTTTGTTGAACCTAAGAAGATGGACCCCCCAGTTGAGGGATTGCTCTTGTCCTTTTTAATAGGCTCAGCATCCTTAGTGCCTCAGTGTGGCATTACCTTGCACTTCTGTTATTTGGCTCATCTTTTTAGATCATTTTGAGTAAGTGCTTACTTTTTAATTATCCATTTTTTGGTTGTTTAGTTCAGGTTTTCAGCTTTGACTCTTAGATTCTAGTTTATTTTCTTTTAGGTTGCCTTCTAAGCATACCTCTTGTGATTATTGTAAACTCTTTAAATATAAAGTTTTTTTGTTTGTTATTGTGGGCCGGGGTTTATACATGGTTCCATTTTTCCTTTTACAAGCTTGGCTCCTTTGTGGATGTGTAGGCCAGAAAGCTTCCTTCTCATGTTTGGGGCATGACTGATTTTGGTTTCTAGTCCTTACATGTTGCCTTATGCTTATTGTTGATAAAATACTGTTTTTGTAATATTTCATTATCTGATCAAATTATGACAGTGGTGCTCTTGTTCTCATCTCACATTCCAAACATGTCCATTATAAGCTACTTGGCAGCCCAAATTCAACCCTTTGTGAGCGTGTCCTGCAATGTACTGGTGCCTTGTCCAAGGAGGTCTTTTCATTGGATTGTTGGAGGAGGGTCTTCATGACCTTCAGTTATATTACATAGCATTGAAAGTGAAAGTGCTGATTGATTGGCTGACAGAGTTCATCTTTGGTAAAGGTTTTAGACTGATGATGGAGTCACTGTCTTATATCTTGTCCTAAAGCTTCCCAAATTAGCTCGCTCAAGTACCCTGGACTGGCCTTCCTTTAACACATTATTTGTCTTCTGATGACTAGCCTTGTAGGGTTGCCACACTTCAACCAATAAAGACATTTTTCCTTCTGTATAGCATCTTTTGCTGAATGAAGAAAAGCAGTTGAAGATGAAAGGTAAACACATGACAACATGATTACAGTTTCTAAAGGGAAGCACTAACTTCACTCCATCAACTCACTGGCCATTCATAAGCCAATTGCATGGCGTATTTTAAAAGCAACACATGGGAGGCAGACAGGAGGCCACCTGTTCAGCAGGAATTCAGCAGACAACAGCGAGCCAATCTGTGATGGTCGGCCGAGGGGTTTATGCTTCCACTTTTATCCCAGGAGTTGTGCGGGGGAAGACCGTCATTGTTTTCCTTGTGACCGCACTGGATGCAGTCAAGCAGAAGCCTGGGCTTTCTGTTTGCCCAATTGGACTTGACAGCATTAATTGCCCACCTTATTAGAAAAGGATTTTGTAAAAAAAGAACAGACGGCAAGCAAATGCAGGACCTCTGTCAAGTTAACCAGTGTACGTTTGTTGAAATCTCCGAGCTGGCATCAATTGGGTGGCCGTCACTGAGCCCACTGCTTCCTAAATGTGAATTTCTAGATGTAATCCTACGGCCAGCAGAGACTGCTGTGGTGGGACTCTCACCAAAAAATATGTTTTAGTGCTAATTACATATTTGTGGAATAGCTGACATTTTTGTGACATTGTGTTTAAGAAACATTAGAAGGTAACTGCTTTATGAATGCCTAGATAATTGCTAATGTTTTTTTTGTAGTTAATGTAAGGTTAATTAGTTTTGTGCTTTAATTGGTTTGGGGTTGCTTACTTATAAGGTTCAGAGTGATTTTCACTTGTTTTGGTCAATTTTTATAACCTAGTCATGTAGCACTTATCTCAAAAAGACCCCTAACTCTTTACTCGATTATGTTGACATCATTTATAGAATGAAAGTGTTTGCTTTATGAATATGAAATTAAATGCAAATCCAAAACAAGAGGGAAACATTCTGATAGCCTGTGCCAACAACAGAACTTAGTAGGTGAAGTTAATTTGTTGAGTAAAATTAAAATTGAAACTGAAACTAATTAACACAGCTAAATTCTACAATCCTATGTACCAAAATCCCAAATAGTGCCAAAATATATAAACCTAAAATAAACAAAACTGAATGGTCAAAAGACTTCTAAACATGCAAAAAGGGAAAAAGATGAGAAAAAGGAACTGAACAAAACAGTATGGCTGTTAATGCCACTGCACATATGCAGTGGCTGCCTGAAATTGAAATAGCGCTTAGCTACTGCAGCCAAGGCCCACAGAGGCACTTAAGGGCCATTACTCAATTAGGGGTCTCACCTTTCAATGAACCAAAAGAACAAGATACAAAGCACAAATGCAAAATGAACTAGATAATTAGAAAACAAATAAAAGTAAAACTCAAAAAAAGACAGCTTAGAAAAAGAAAGAAAGAAACAAAATAGAATAAGGTAACAAAATAAAAACTAAGGGAGGGCTTGACCATGACGCTGGCAGAGAAATATGATCCACCTTAAATGAGTTAAAAGGAACTGACTAAAATGACGTTAATTGATGGCATCACAACCAAGTGCAGTAATGTGCATTTAGGGGTCTGCACATATTTTAGTAATAACCATGCACTCAGGCTCAGGGGAAAACAGGTGTGTGCAGTAGGGTGGCAAAGTAGACCCAGGGTGATAATAGGGAAATTGGCTGACTGCACATTCAAGTGCAGATATGGTCAGCCCAGTCAGTTTCTTTGTTAGGGTACAGGGGATTGTAATCAAGGCAGCCATTCCCACATTTGCATAAAAGAGGCTGACCAGGATAGACAGAAAAAAGTATGAAAGATTGAAGAGGAAGAATGAGAAAGAGACCGGTGGTTCTGAAGCGAATAAAAAAGAAGTCAGGCAGATCCATGGCTGATCTGGTGCTGTATAATAGAGGCAAGTGATCGGGGGTGGACCCAAGTGGAGTGAGCGAACGGAGGGCACTCGGGAGGCAGTGTCCAGGAAGTCCCATGGGCACCAATGGACAGCAGCAGTAGAAGGGAGCAGGACTTGTGGGGTCCTTTACTGAATGCTGAGGGATAGCGGCAGGAATATGAGCCAGATAAAGGGCAGAATCTGCTTGTCAGAATACGTCTCCAGCTGTAGAACAGACCACTTGGGTGAGCAGTTGGGATATGAAATAAAAGGAATCACCAATGCTAGTGAGAATTTTTACAAGGGTATTTCCTAATTGTATTTTAACAATGGATTTTAAACTATGGATTGAAGGCCAAAGGTCCACATGACCATCATCATCTAATTCAAAACTTTCGTATTTCGTGCCCTCCCCCCTTTCTACCTGGAATAATTCTGTGCCCCTTCATAATATAAGATAGATGAGAATAATCCATGATACAACTAACACAAAGGTATGATACTCATGCGGTATCGCGGTATCCTATCATTTTTACTTCCATAAGATTTGCATGTGTTCGGCTAACTTCGATGAAATATTTGCAATTTATTTTTTTTAAAGTGCTTTAATAATTTAAAATGCCTTGTGTGGTTTTTGGTAGTAATTCTATTCCCAAAAACAAAGAATACATTATTTATTCTTATTTAATTATTTTTTTATGTAAAGAAACAATTAAATATGTTTTAATTTTTTTAAATCTTGTAAACGAGGACACCGATGAAGTCAATCTGCACGAGACGAACGTATTTTTGTCCAACAAATACTAAACCGCTGTTAAATGTATCATGTGTGAAGGATTGCCGGCTTCTTACTCCAGCCCTCACCCCCAGGCCGTCAGGAGGAGCTCTCCTGACAGCATGATCGTGCCCCGAGTTGCAGCAGAGCCTCATAGACTATGTAGGGTTTATACACAGCCCTGCTGGATACCTTGGGGGCCACCGGGAGTTGCTGTAGGGGGGCTCGTGGGCTCTTATGTGCCCTATAGCCCGGAACTACATCACAGTCATGTGACAGGAAGGAACGACATGCTCCCAGGTTGAAGAAAAGGACTGTTTACCCTGACCCGGAAGGAATAAGGAACTGTGGACTGATTGGGCAGGAACACCTCAGGGTCAGGGTGTATAAAAGGATTGCGGGAAAGCCCTGAGCTGAGCTGAGCTGAGAGGTAGAGGGGCAAAGTGTCTGGGCAAGGAGGAGAGAGTATTATTGTTGTGTTTATTTAGTTTATGAGTAGTGTGGAGGGTGTTTTGTGCACGTTAGTGTTATTTAATAAAGAAGTCATCTGCGACACATAAAAATAACCCAATACGCAGTAAATTATTTAACTCAATTTGGCAATATTGGCTATGCAATGTGGTGCAGTCGCCTGGCATTATCACCTGATCTACTGTTACTTGAATGTTCGAGACAGATACCGATACGTCTCAAACTTTCTGTATTGAAAATACGCGACTATAAAAGCAGCAGCAGCGGCGCTGCTCATCATGGAAACAAACTTCAAATAGAAAAAGAGCTCAGAGTGTCTACCTCGAATATCAAATCAAATCAAACCAGGACAGGCTGTGTACTTTAAAGCAGGCACATATTAATCATTAGATTTATGCCTTAGAAATGTTTTATTTTAATTTTAGTTATAATGCATCCGTTGTGATTATATGCTTGCAAATTTAAATTTGACATAAAAATATAAAAAATACATTTTGATGTCTTGTTCATTTACTCGACACCCCCCTTGAACTGCTTCAGTGCCCCCCCAGGGGGGTGCGCCCCACAGTTTGAGAACCGCTGATCTAATTTTTCCATGTGGAGCCTGAAAACCATGAGGACTGACTGAGATCATTCATGTCAGGTAGAATGCCTAGTGGGAGCTGGGTGGTCTTGTGGCCCCGGAACCCCTGCAGATTTTGTTTTTTTTCTCCAGTCCTCTGGAGTCGTTTTTTGTTTTTTCTTTACTCCCTGGCCATCAGACCTTATTTTATTTTTTGTTAATTATTATGGCATAATTTTGATATATTTTTTCGTTTTTTCTTTCTTTATCTTGTAAAGGACTTTGAGCTACATCATTTGTATGAAAATGTGCTATACAAATGAATGTTGTTGTTGTTGTATTTATTGGTTTGTTTGTTGACTTTATCTTCCACTAGAACACTGTTTTTATTATGGATTATTTATTGATTTATTTATCCAAGAAGCACTGCACTTTGTTTTGGGACAGTTTGTTGTTTGTATTGAATCAAAGCACTGCATACTTTGCATCATCTCTTGCTGTGTTTTGTGCTCATCGTTGGTTTACGTCAATTGATGTCCTGGGCTCAAGCAGATTATGCCACTTGTAGACAAACCGGGCATCCCACGAAGGCATTAACTACAAAGGATCATTTTAACACCAAAATATGAAAACACTTGAAATCTGTACTCTTTTCACATTTACATTTGTACTAAATTTATTTTCTTAGCAGACATTTCAATCCAAAGTAATTTACAGAAGAGGTCAACATAATTGAGTAAATATCACTCCATTTGACTGTTTGGGAACAAGAATTACAGGACAAGACTGCAATATTGATCATCACAATTGAAGGGTTGAGAAGAAAATTCAAGTGAATCTCAAGTCCTAGATTACAAAAACCTAAGAGCTAGACAAAAATTCACCAAACAAGAGACTCTTCAAATGCTTCTTAACACATTGAAGGAATCAGAATTTCAAATGGCGGTGCCACCAGCTAGATGATACACATGGAAAGAGTCTGGATTGAGTTTTGATGCCAGGCAGAGGTGGCATCACCAGATGTTATTCGTTAGCTGACCTGAATGGTCGAGAAGGAGCATAGGACCTCACAAGTGTCTCCATACATATATTGTAGGGGCTGACCTGTTAAAGACTTTGTAGCCTAAATCAAAGATTTGAACTTAAGGGAGTCAGTGTGATCTGTAACATGTGCCTGTCTTAGCTGGTAGAAAACCAGACATGCCGCTGCGTTTTGAATCATCTTGGATCAGTTTACCCAGACAGTGCTAGATTCTGCTATTTTAAATACTGTAAATGGAGTTAATCGATGTGGACTCTGTTACTCACCCATTATTATCTTGTGGTCCTTAATGCCAGAGCCTGCTTCAGTGCAGGTATTGTCATATCAAATGTTTCTAATATGCTGCCACATGCCTTTAACTTTAGAAGCTTTGGTAATGGACTCACATAGCATTTTTTAAAATAACCTATTTGACACTTTGTCTCTTGCTGTTACTGTATCCTTGTGTCCCTGAAAATGTGACACATCCGAGGTCAATACATAATTCACAAACTGTTTGTCAATACCCACTGTTGTAATCATGTGCCCTCACCAAGCTGAAATGCTGAAGGACAGACCCTGAAGTCCCTTAGGCCCAGGCAGATACCATACCATTCTGCCCTCATGTGCTCTAGGCAACCACAACTAAAGCTCAAGTCAGAAGTGCATACTTCTACCATAACTAAGGTGACACCCAGTAGGCTAAAACATAAGCTGCCAATGTTACATGAACTTTTGTGTGCCTGCTAAGGTGCCCTACCCTATGTCAATGTGTAAACCAGCTAATCCAAAGGCTGGTGCTACTGTTAATGCCAAGGTGGCACAAAGTAAGCTACTGTATAAATCCTCTATAATATAGGCCAGTACACCCGCTAAGATGACACATCCCATATACCTAAAGCCACCTACATCATGAACTAGCTTTTAGCTGGTGATCCTCCATCATTATTTTTTATAACCCAAAATAACACAAGGAGTGCAACAATGGGCTTTAACAGGCCCACAGGTTTTTTGACATCCCCCCAAACTTGACTCCCGAAGAAGACAAGAAAAACGCTCCCAAAAATACCCTTGGCGGGAAAAAATGGAAGAAATCTTGGTTAAAGGCAATTCAGACAGAGACCCCTTTCAAGGTAGGCTGTGCATGCAATGGATGTCAAAAAATGGGGTAAATACAATATGCAAAATAGAACATAAGTAATCCTCTTCAAAGAGCTAGATGGCCTATCTATCATTGCCACCTCAGGAATACAATACAATATTACAACAATAATAACACAAACTACAAGCAAAAATGCCAGAATTGATTATATCATTTGCTCACCCGAAAAAACTGACCATTCCACAGCTGAGTCACTACTGAGATGGTCAATCTGATGAAAGGACCCTTCTACAGTACACTTCTAGTGCTCCTTTATCAGAGATGACTTTACCACAGACAGGCAAACAAATAAGCTGTAGAGCAGTGGCACCAAGTACCACATGTGAGTATTGATAAGAGTATGGAATAGGCAAGCGTTAGTAGCAGATTATAAATATATTACTTATGTTTTAGTACTAGTGACTAACAACAGAGATGCAGTATGTACAGTTAATCAGCAGCTCTATTCAGGGTAACCTAAACTGAAGTAGTGAGTCTTCAGCTGGGACTTGAAAGCTGAGACTGAAGGGGCATCTCTTATAGTAGCAGGCAGACCATTCCACTGTTTAGAGGCCCTGTAACTAAAAGCTCGACGTCCCACAGTTATTTTATTAATCTTTGGAATCATAAACAAACCAGTGCCTTGAGATCTTAATGTGCACTCTGATTTGTAAGTAATGATAAGTTCAGATAAGTAAGCAGAAACATGGCTATTTAAGGCTTTATATTTAAAGGGAGGATTTTGAAATCAGTCGTACATTTAAACAGGATCCAGTGTAAGGACATAAGGACTGGAGTTATGTGTTCCTATTTTCTTGTTCTTGTAATAATTCTTGCAGCAACATTTTGAATTAACTGAAAGCTGCCACAAATACACGTTTTATATATATGAGTTATGCCACAGGTCATCCCTGCAGGGTGTCTGTGTGCTTTTCAACATCACTAACAGCAGACTGGAAGAGTTGTACAGTTGTGCTGCACAGCAGAGAGCTCTTTACCTGAACAATAGAGTTTGAGATTAAAACAAAGTGTTGTTAAAAATGTGACATGGTCTTTGGTAGCTGACTGGTTGCTTAAATAAGGACTTTGTGTGTGGGTTCAAATTTCAAGTTGGATGCACCACAGAGATGAATGAGTGTTTGAACGTGTGTAGTCGGAGTCTGGGACATCAGAGGATTTTACCTGCCTGATGGGTGTGCTGCAAGTGTAGTCCAAGATTGTGGGAGCAGGGTTCAAGAAAAGAGAAGGGTTTTGTAAATGACTGAATGCTATTCTTTATTCTTCAAACCACGCAGTCACTGTAGCTGGTTGGTTAAATTTGAGGACTCAAGTGGCAACACTGGGAAAAGGCTTCATTCAGTTAATTCATTGATCAGGATGACTATTAAAATGGAGAACAAACTTAGTCTTGATTTAGCTGAAACACAAAGGAAGACTGTCAATAAGAATTGCAACATCTGGGCCTGCTGACTAAAAACTATAAATGACTATGCAGAATAGAGACCAATGAAAGCTGGCATGATGCAGGGGTGCCTTCCAGAGACTTACAAATTAGAAATTCATGGTGTAAAGTTTTCTGTATTTCAATGTCCATTTGCTTACATGAATGTGTGTTTAGAAAGTATAGAAAAATTCATTCCACCATGTGCATCTAACAAAGAGGAAATGGTGTTCATTTCTCCAATTTTAAACATTTATACAGAAGATATTTGAAAACTGGGTGACCATCGGAATCGTTCCGTTTTTTTTTTATTATGTTGCATGAAAAAAAATGAAAAAATGCAATTCATCTCTTTTTTGTTTCTATTGTGAAAGGCAAATTACAACACAAGTGGTTCACGGGGGACTAAACTGACAGCAAATGTTTCTGAGAGCAAAATGAGAAGTTCAAATAACTGTACAGCTTTCACTTTGGACAGCTGATGGAAGAGGTGACGGCAAAAGCACAGGTCAACATACAAGCTAAGTATATGGGCAGTAGGTGAATGGAGGCTCTTTAATTAATTTCTACACAGGCGGTGATCTCTCACTCTGGGGAGCCTGGAGGTCAGGTCAGGACTTGGCTTTAAGTGAAGCATTTACCAGAAGGCAAGTTGCTCCTTAGGGAGCTGCACATGTGTACATGCCTTTTGGAAAGCCCCCAGTTAAAAACCTATCACACGCCTGAAATTCTTTAGGAGAATGATGACATGCCCTGCTTCTTATACATTAAGTGCACAAAATGGGTTACAGGCGGCTATTGCAATCAACTGTGTTTGCTGAGGTCTGACAGGAGGTAGAAGAAGGAATTCATAGCAATTGGCACACTGAACACATCATCTGGAGCTGCGCTTTTACATACCCGATATAAACATTTTTCATTTCCTGTGCAGATAGTTTTCTAAGATGCCATGTTAACACTTTTGATAATTTTAACTTTGTAACTACCAAAACACCAATTATGTACCATTTGAGGAACACAATAAACAATTCACATGGACAACATAAGTAGCAGAGAAAAAATAATTTCTGTTTAACCTGAGTCTATGTTAGATTTTTGGAATAATGTACTTTTACAAAATAATTCATTTTAGACAAGATAAATGGCAAAGAGAGTGGAAAGGTGAAAAAATATAATAAATGTTTACAAGTGTAAAATACTGTTAAACTTTTACATTAAATTATATATTGCTAAATCTAATATTAATAATGTCTATCTATCCTTATAGATTTGCTGTGCACTGAAAGACCCTCAGAGACTTATCTTGGTTGAGTGCTTTAGGTCATTATTGCATTGAAAGGTGACCTGTCATTCCAGTCTGAGTCTGTGTGCACACAGGAGTAGATTTTTTTCAAAGTTCTCTCTGGATCTGGCTGAATTCAACCTTCTCTCATTTCTGATTAGTTTCCATATCCCTGCTGGTGAGAAGCAACCTCATGGCATCAGATCAGAGAATCCTCTTCCTCAGAGCCCTTGAAATGTCTTTTACTCAAGAGTGCTTTCCATGAACCATTCTACCATAAACACTTGATTGATGGAGTGCTGCTGAGATGGTTGTCCTTCTGACAGTTTCTCCCGTCTCAGTAGAGGACTTTTGAAGCTCTGTTAGAGACACCATTGGGTATTTGGTTCATGTTCATGACCAAGGACCTTTTTACCTGGTTACGCAGTTTGGCCAGGTGGCCAACTCTAGGAAGAGTCTCCTTGGTTCCAAACTTCTTTCATCTTATAATTATTAAGGGCACTGTGCTCACAGAGGTCTGCAGAGAGTTCCTTGGACTACATTTCTTGTTTTTTGTCCTGACAGGCAGTGCGACTTGTAGGACTATTTACGCACAGCTAGGTGCCTGACAAAATGCTGTCTCGTGAATTCAATTTTCCACGGGTAGACTCCAATCAAGTTCTTGATATGTCTCCAGGAGATTTAGAGCAAACAGATGTACCTGATCGCAATATGGAGTACCATAACAATGTGTCTGAACTCTTGTAGAAATGAGAGATTTAAGTTTTAAATTTTTAATAAACTTGCAAACCTTCCTGAAAACATATTTTCACTTTGTCATTATAGGCTGTTGAGTATAGATTGATGGGTTAAACTGGCAAATTTACCCATTTAAAATTAAATCTGTAAGGATTTATCTACACTGAGCTACAATGTCAGGGGGTTAAGTGCCATCGCTTCAGGTTCATGCAAGTCCTGGCTTCAATTCCCTAGCCCTGGCACTGTGTACATGTATTTACAGGCCTCAAAACCAAGATAGGCTAACTGGTGGCTCTAACTGGCACTGCTACCCTGTCTGGGTTTGGTCTGGCACTGTCAAGAATGACTTTGGTTTCCCGCAGCCCTGAAATGCAGTAAGAAAATTCAGTAATAGATGGCTTGTTAATTTAAATTGCTTGAAATTGAATTAAAGTCAACAAAATACTTTTTCCAACTATATATAGTTTACATATTGGGCTTTGGCCCCTGTAACTCTGAACTGAATTAAGCTTGTGTGAGAATATTATGTTTTGTTGTTTGTATAATAGAGGTTAAACGTAAAAGAAATGAATTATTCATGTGTGCATTTTTTTAATTATATACTTAAAAAGTCATGCAGAGACAGATAATTCTGCAGCTGCTCTTATTGCTTCCATCAATCTATTCATGGGTCCTCGGGGACCACTTGGCTTGACTACCAGGCGAGGCACCATGGTGAAACTGCAAGAGTCCTCGCCATTAAGGCACGTATACCAGAATGGCAACTCTCTCTGGAATGATCACCTGATGCGCTCCCATTTAACAGGTTGCTGCTCTTGGAATGCATAGGTTATTAGTTTTTGAAAGAACTCCTACAGGAATAAGGAATCGGCTTTATATGCTGGTCTTTTCCCACAGCTTCCAGCCCTCTCAAGGGAAATCATCCTTATCTAAATTTGCCTCCCTAGATTAGTCAAGCCTTGCATTAAATATGCAACTTGTGCTTGGACTTGGAGGCCATTAGGCGTGATTAGCAGGGCACATGGTCTCTATTCAACATCTGAAACAATGAAAATCATTGTTTCAGAGGGATTAATCAGATATGGGAAAAAAACAGTGCTCTAAATGGACAGTGATCTAAAGGCAGCTTTATGGGTTAAGATTAGCTGAACATTAGTTAATGTTCGTGTCAGAATTTGACTTCAAATATGAAACGCAAGTCTGCATCTACCTTTCATCTTTGAAATCTACTCCTTAGTCACCTCGACAGCTTCTTTCTGCCTCAAAGACAATTCTCTCCAGCAGTGAGTCTTATCTTTCTGTAGATTCGCTGGACTGTTATTGTCAGAGCTTTTATGACAAGAAGGGCAATGGGTAGTTGGTGTAACAGGATTGGTCATGAGAGCTACCTGTTAGTAGACTGAGGGACCATTTGAAAAGTCTGAAGGCCACTGTGTGGAGCGGTCATCTGTTTCAGTTTTTAACCCTTCCTCTGCCTTCCTATATACTAAGAAAGAATGTGAGACTATTAGCGTTGCACACTAGTTACCCATGCTCATGCCAGGCTCCAAATAACAATAATGGACTTGCTTCCTGTCTGCACTTATTTCTGGTTTCTCATCTCATTATCATGACCATTAAAATCTGACCCCTACTGACTTTTTAGCCACATACCCTAAATGCCTTTTTACTTCTGCATGTGCTGTTTTAGATGACCAAGTGAACTGGCAATTCAAAAACAATCTTCCAATTGTGTGGTGTGTGTTTCAGTTTTTCCATTGGTACAGATATCACCATTCAATTTTATTGACAATAACACTCTAGTTGATTCAGCAACAAGATTTTAATTTCTAACATAGCATATGAATAAAAACATAAATAGTTTCATTAAGGCCTGCTATGTTTTCTTTCCCCACACTTAAAGAAACATTCACTGAATTAGGTAATTGTCTAAATTGAATTGTTCATTTCCCGTGTAAAATCTCTTCTGGCATGTATACAGAAAAGTAGACTGTAAAATGGACCTCAGTTTATCAGATCTTAAATTTTAAAACAAATATCAGAGAGTGAGGTAATGGCCTGGAAATATTTGCCTGGAAATCAAGAAATTAATATTATATCTCGGTGGCAATAGTTTGTAGTGAGAAAGAACAGTTTTTTGAAAGTCAGTATTTTGAACGTATATATTTTACCGGTCAAAAGTTTTGGAACACCTCCGTTTTTACGCTTTTTCTTCAAATTTAATCAGCTGAAATGAAATGAATTAAATAAAATGGTGAAAAAGTAAGCAATACACTAAAGTTTAGGTTAGCAAAAAGTGAAAAAAGGAAATATCAGAATATTACAAATGGGCCTTCTTTAGGGAACAACTAATAGGTTACAACCTAGAGATGTTCTGCAGCAATTAAAGTAAGTTAAGCCAGGTGTCCCAACTTCTGTTGATTACTTAAAAGCCCTCTGTGTGTCTTAAAGCAGAGTGGAACAGACTGTGTTACCTTACCTTCTGAAATACCACTTGAACAATATTCCTAGACATTTCCATATTTGGTTGACACCTTATTCCAAGGTGACGTATAACATTTACAATACAATTGGTTACATTTCTTTTGGTTTACAGGTCAAATGACTTGCTCACGGTCACACAGTGTCAGGAGCAGGATTTGAACCGCCAAGCCTCACGGATTGAAGTCAAAAGCCTTAGCCACTACACCACACTGCCTGCTCGATTGTAGTGATATTGGCTAAAAAATGGCAATTAACAAATGAAATGAGACAGAGCATTATTACCCTGTTAGAAGTGTAGGCCTTTCATTTAAAGAAATTGCAAAAAAATCAAAGTGTCAGTGAGTACAGTGATGTCCTACACAATCCACAGGCAATTGGAAGCTGGAAGAAACTCTGATAGGAAGAAATTTGGCAAACCCAAAGTCACAACCCATTTATAAGACACAATTCTGAGGGTATCCAGCTTTGCACAACATCTTCAAGCACAGCTTAACAGAAAAAAGCAAGTCTCAGTTTCTATTGTGAAGAGAGTCTTTGTACTGCAGGTTTGACAGGGCAAGTGGCAATAAGAAAGTCATTCCCAGATTTGGGCTACTGCAGACTCCACAAAGTCTTTTGGACCAATGAATCAAAATTTGAAATTTTTGGTTCATCACGAAGGGCGTTTGTATGCCATTGAGTTAGTGAAAGAATGGTTCCTCAGAGTGTGAAACCAACTGTCAAACTTGGACGAGGGAGTGTGATGATCTGGGGTTCTTTTGCTGGAGGCAGAGATGATGAATTACACAGTGACTGGCATTCTGAATCAAAAGGGCACAATCCAAAGGCAACTGGAAATAATTGGATATGGCTGGTTTGTCAGCAAAAGGTGGCTGCTTTGATAAATCAAAAAATTTGAATAAAATTTTGTACACTTAATGATTTCTTGACATTGTTTATTGTCATTGTTCATGTTTTCTGTGCCTTGATTTCATGAAACATTAAGAAATTAACTGTGTGCATTTCCATAAAAACTTATAAAATTGATACAACAAAACAGATTAATGTCGGTGGTTCAGGCAGTCAATTGGGGCTGATACTATGGTCAAAAGTGGATAAAGCAAACAGTTGACAGTAGAAAAATCTTCAACAGAGCTTTTAGTGTTTGTGGCAGGAAGTATAACAGATAGAGGAAATGGGGATGACGTGGAGGGTGAGTGACAGAAGTGACATCATCATTGGGAGCCGGAGATGAGGAGACATTGGAGAAGAACCGGAAGTGAAGCCAATAGGGGAGGACAGAAGAGTCACCATACGGAATGGATGCAGTAGTGGAGTCATTTCCGGGCATTGGGACGGTGTTTAGTGCGTGAAACTCAACACGATGTGGACTATTGATCTTCTGTTTTTCCCGGCGAGGAAGAGAGAAAGGTATTAATACTTCATCTTATATCCCCATCGCATGTTCTTTCACACTCCATCGGGCCTGTCTGCTGCCCCCTAATCGCACGTGTGTGACAACATATATATACTGTATATATATATATATATACTGTATATATATATACACACAGTGGAACCTCGAGATACGAGTTTAATTCATTCCAGCACTGAGCTTGTATAGTGAATTTCTCGTAGCTAGAACAAACTTCCCCATTTAAAATAATGGAAATCCAGTTAATCCGTTCCGCACCCCCAAAAATATCAACATAAAAATCAATTTTCCTAACAAATAACACTAATAATATATACAAGTGGAAACTTGGTTTACGAGTGTTTTGCAAAATGAGCTAAATTTTTTTATTAATTTTGACTTGATAAAAGGAGTGATGTCTTGCAATACAAGTAGTATAGATACACTTTGTCTGCTGAGCGTGATGTGAGCATAACTGAGCTGATGGTTCTTCTCTCGTGCGCATCTCTCTCTCCTTATCTCTCTCGCTCACGTCTCTCTCTCTCTCTCCTTATCTCTCTCGCTCGCTCGCGCACGTCTCTCTCTCTCTCTCTCTCCTTATCTCTCTCGCTCGCGCATGCATCTCTCTCTCTCTCCTTATCTCTCTCACTCGCTCGCGCGCTCCTCTCTCTCTCCTTATCTCGCTCGCACACGGGCCTCTCTCTCTCTTTCTCTCTCTCTCTCTCTCTCTCTCCTCTTGAGGGCAATCATCTCCTATTCTCCGTCTGCATGTCCGCAATATTTTTGGATACGCTTATACAGCGAACAGCTACAGCAAAACAATGAAATCACAAGCGCACAAACGCGTAGATCCTCACGCTACGGGAGAACAAGGAACACTGAGTGAGCTGACAGGCTGGCAGCATCAGCTTGGGTGAATCCCCGAGTCGAGGCGAATCGGGAAACGCGTCACGCATAACCACAGCCTGGCTTGTTTAGATCCGAATTTTTCGCTCATACTTTCCTCTTATCTTGAATTTCTCGTATACAGAGGTGATCGTATCTAGAGGTTCCACTGTGTATATATATATACATAGTAATGGATGGCTGGCATTTCAGTCTGGCCGGGACATCCCTCAACTGAAAGAAAGAGGAAGAATAGTCTTTTTAGGGCACTATGTCCCCAAGGACACTAGATGGCAGCTCCCCTGGATGGAAATGGTTCCCCAGACTACCTCAGGACAGCATGGGACATGGAGTCTGTTTCTTCAGCCCTGTTGGGTGCCGTGGGTGCTGCCAGGGGGAGCTCACTAAGAACCTGGGGACTATTACTGTTACGTCAACCAGGAAGTACTTCGGAGTCATGAGGACGGAAGCCCGCAGTACTTTGGGAACACTTGAGGAAGGACAAGGTGGAATTTGACCAGGAGAAGTACTTCCAGGTCATGGACTATAAAAGGACTGTGGGAAACCCAGCAGGTCGAGCTGGAATTGGGAGGGAGTCTAATGGAGCTGCTGGGAGTGGAGGATTGTGATTATTGATTATTGTATTGATTTATTGGAGAACTGTGGAGTGTGCACATTATTTCAATAAAACTATTAAAATAATTATTGGTCTGTCTGGTGGGTTTAATGGGGCAACAGTGCCTCTAGCGTCCACTATATATATATATATATATATATATATATATATATATATATATATATATATACACACAAGTGTGATGGATGGCCAATACCCCCAAGCCGCCAGGTGGAGCCCTTTCTTACAGTATGGAGGTCCCCAGAAGACCAGCAGGGCATCATGAACATTGTAGTTTTTATACGCAGCCCTGCTGGATGCCATGGGGACCACTAGGGGACGCTGCAGGGAGGAAAAACGGATATTTTCCCTACGCCCCGGAAGCACACATGGACAAGGGAAATGACGTGCTTCTGGGGTGAAGAAAAGGACTTTTTACCTGACCCGGAAGTGATTGAGAGTCACATGGACTGGGGATTAGAACGCTTACTGGTCAAGGTATATAAAAAGACTGTGGGAGCTCCCAGACGGGGAGCTGAGCTGGGTGGAAGGGTGGCAACGCGTCTGGGAGTAGAGGATTGTGTATTATTGTGATTATTGTTATTTAATGAGTATAGTGGAGGAGAGAGTGTTTTGTGCACTGTGGCATTTGAATAAAGTCAATTTGTGGACTTTTTACCTGGTATCTGGAGTCGTGAACAGGGGTTCAAGTAAGCGAGAGCGCCCCCTATCTGTCACAGTGGCGTAGCCGGCAGGATTCTCCAGCGTCTATTGCGGAGTACCTGTATAAAATATTTCTGTGGGCAGAGAACCCCGAAAAGACAACAGCGTCAGGACTCACCACAACAGCAGTGGAACCCACCTTCAACAAGTCCGGTATGGGAAAGAAGAAGGGCAAGCAGAGCGACAACGCCAGCGGGAGAACCTTAGGTGCAATGGCCGACGCTCGGGAGGAGTCACTGTGCACTGTGGCATTTGAATAAAGTCAATTTGTGGACTTTTACCTGGTGTCTGGAGTCGTGGACAGGAGTTCAAGGGAGCAAGAGCACCCCCTATCTGTCACAACAGTATATATATATATATATATATATATATATATATATATATATAGTCACATACATACTATTAGTATTACCTACCCTAACCACTGGTCACCTCTGTCACTTTAATGTCATTTTCAGCACCAAGGACTGGGACCTGCCCCTTCCTTCCATCTGGGATGCCTTAAGAGAGGCCTTCAGCACTGTTGCCAGAAGTCTAGTTTATGAACAAGACATCATTTTGGTAATTGTTAATTTATTTTGTTGTTATGGTCTTCAGTTATATGTGGATCAGCATTTGGTTCCCCAACCGTTTATGCTTTTTTGTGTCCTTATATTACAGTATATATATATATATATATATATATATATATATATATATATATATATATATATATATACAGCATATATGTATATACAGTATATATATATATATATATATATACTGAATATGCTACAGTGAAAGGTTTTAGAATAGCCCCATTTTTCAAGTTTTTGTTGACTGCCAGAGTATAATAAAAGATTGCCAAAAATGGACAAATAATGTCATTTCCATTGTTATACAAAAAGGCCTTTTTTCAGGGAACAAGTAATGGGTTGACAACTTACAACTTTTCTTCTGAAATGGAAGGCAATGAAGCTTTGGAGGTTGATGCAAACCGTTTCTACAGGTGTCACAGCTTTTTACTTACCCACCCTGTATCTTTAAAAAGGCAATGTTGGATGAAATTGTGTTGCTATACCTTCTGAAGGTTTATTTAGACATTATTGCACTGTATATTTCTATTATAATTGCAAGAAAAAGACAAATAACAAAGGAAGATCTATAGGCTATTATGACCCTTACAAAAGTAAGTTTTTGCTTTAGAGAAATAAAATAATACTGTACATTTTTAAATAAAAAATGGAAAAACAGCTTCTAAAACTTTGGACTATTTTAGGAATGGTTTTCTTATTGCCACTCAACCTGTAGCTAGAGGTTTTATGTTTAGAGTTGAAACGGACATTTGCTTAACCACTTGACCACTGTCCTGTGAGGTGCCTATCACGAAAGCAGTTGAGTCTTAGAAACTTAGCATTTGAGTCTGTTGTGGCTTTGCATCTTCAAGACTTGTTCCTGTGAAGTATTCTTATTTATTATATTATTACCAGTAACAGTGGACTGCACGATAATGTGCAGTGAATACACTTAACTTATACTTTTCATTCTCTTTCTCTGTACGTTCAGCATTCGTTTGCTCAGAGGTTGATGCGCTTGTTGCTTCCTGAGCAGCTCTTCTTTTCTCCACTCTAGTGGACCGCTTCTTCTCTTCTTTCGTCGCATCTTTTCAGCTTTAAAATTGATTAAGTCAGTGTTTGTGTTGCAATTACTTAGGATATTTTTCTTAATTTTTCACTTCAGATGGCACTTAAGTCTACAATCTGCTTCAAGAATGATTAAAGATATGAAGAGGGAGGAGAAGTGACAGCGAAGGAGGTAGGGATGAGATCGGCACCCTTACGTATGCGCTGCATGGCTACCCTGCTGGCCACTGCCAAGAGTTATTCTACATATATAGTTGTCTATGGTCGGCTTGTCATCCCGGCCAATACCCCCAGGCCTCCAGACGGAGCTCTCGGATACCAGCAGGGAATCATGGACTATGGAGTTTTCCCCTACAAACCTGCTGGATACCCCAGGGGCCAACAGAGGACGCTGCAGGGAGGCCCAGAGAGTAGTGATAAGGAATCATGGACTGAAGGATGGGAAACACTTCCGGGTCAGGGACTATAAAGGACTATGGGAAATCCCCAGACGGCGAGCTGAGCTGGGTGGAAAGGTGGCAACGCATCTGGGAGTGGTGGAGAGTTTATTGTAGTGATTATTGGAGAATTTATGAGTATTGTGGATATGAGGGTGATTTGTATTAATAAAGTTGATTATTTGACTTTTACCACGTGTCTGTCATCTTGGACAAGGGTTCAAGAAAGCGATAGCGCCCGCTATCTGTCACTATATATATATATATATATATATATATATATATATATATATATATATATATATATATATACAGTATATATATATATTTCTTTATATGCATGCAGGATGGAAATCTGGCTCATCAAAGATCTTAAAGTAGACATGTATGAAAGTTTTGTAATGTCACACTGACCTTAGTGGTATATCGCCGGCTTGTCTTCCCAGCCAATACCCCCAGACTGCCAGACGGAGCCCTCCCTGCAGTATGGAGGTGCCCTGAAGACCAGCAGGGAATCATGGACTATGTAGTTTTTATACACGGCCCTGCTGGATACCACAGGGGCTGCAAGAGGGAGCTGCAGGGAGGACCGAAGAATCATTTGTGCCCTATAACCCGGAGTGCGTCATAGGAAGAGTGACAACAAAAGTGATGTACTTCCGGGGTGAAGAAAAGGACTTGTACCTGATAAAGAATCACATGGACTGGGGATTGAGAACACTTCCGGGTCAGGGTGTATAAAAGGACTTTGGGAGCTCCCAGACGGTGAGCTAAGCTGGGTGGAAGGGTGGCAACGCGTCTGGGAGTGGAGGATTGTATTTGTGATTGATTATTGGTTCGTTTATGAGTATAGTGGAGGAGAGGGTGCTTTGTGCACTGTGGCATTTAAATAGAGTCAACATTTGGACTTTTTCCTGGTGTCTGGAGTCTTGGGCAGGGGTTCATGGGAGCGATAGTGCCCCCTATCTGTCACACCTTGTAAAGCATCATGCTGTGCTGGAAAATAAAATGTGTTGTCTAAGTTTGCTGTAAAGTGAATTTTCAAGAAACTATTTGGGGAACAAGGCTACCACCAATCAGAGCATATTCACTGTGAGAAATTCTTTAGTGAATTTTGCCAATCACCACTATTCCTTGCTACACACTCTATAATAGGGGAATGCACATTATACAGTACTACTAGTGGGTATAGAGTTTCAGCAAGTTCTGTGCACAAATTGAGGCCACTTTATGTTATTTGAATGTCTTTTGTATTGCTTCCCACTTCTCAAAAATAAACATCCAGGTCTGTCACTGCTGAAGTGCAAGGAAGACACCAAAGAAAATATCTTCCTGTATTGACGCTGCATTAATATCAACAAACTTACCTAAGGCTATGCATTGTAGAACTGCAGAGGAAACTGCTGAGTATTCAAAACACAGGGATATTGTATTCATGCCAGTTCCATCATTCTCCACTGAACAAAGACAATAAGAGCCAGAGGGGAGGTGTTAAATACGCCACAAGATTAATGTAATACCTAGAATTGGGCGGCTATACTGAATGCTGCAATCAGTCATACCCTGTTGGCTCAGACACAGATTGCCTGAAATTGGCACAAAAATATGCTTTCTGTAAGAGCTAGCAAAAGGGTAACTTTAGCAATACCCTTAGCAAAGTTCTCCGTAAATGAAGATAAGTAATATTGCAACTGTTCCAAAACTGTCAGAGGTTTTTAATAGGTGGCCCCTAAGGATTCCCTCCAGATTTGGACAAATCAAATTGAATCAAAGAAAAGTGGCTCCAAGAGTTGTTTCTCATTAAGAAGTGTGCCTTGCACAAGTGGACACCCATCCAAATCTGGGATTTGACTTAACTCGATACACACATTCCCAAAGAATTACAGAATGGGCAATTTACTTAGTACAAAGGATATTTTCCCTCTGGCTCCATATGGGTGTAAGAGTGATGGAGTGGCGCCATGTCCAGGCCTGTTTTTTTGCCTTGCTGGCATAGACACTTACCTCCCACGGCCTCTATTGGGTTGAGTGAGTTTGAGAATGTTATGGTAGATATAATTCAGCTGGCATACGTTTCCTTCATAAACCTTTAACACTGATTGCACAATTACATCACACTTTAGTGTGAAACCAAACAATTTAGAGTGAATGATTTCCCTACATTTGGAAACTCTCTTACATTTATCACCCATGTTATCAAATTTCATCCTCCAGTTCTAGAAGGACTCCCTGAAGTCCGAGATTCCAGTTTACATTAAACTTAAAATTAGCCAGAAGCAGCGTGGCTTCGCTATTACCGAGAATCTTGGCACCGTGATTTTCCATGTTGAACTATTGAACTGATGTGACTGATTATTTCCTTGTGTGACTCTTCTTCTTGGTGATCAGAGTATTAGATGACAATCCCATAGCAATAACTGTAGAGAGTCTGTTAAAGAACAAGAAAATGGGAGGGCACGTTAAGTTTGTTTTTACAGACTGAAGAACTTATAATCAACCTTCTAGGCTTTAAATATTAGTTATTCATATACCTGGTGAAATAGATGAACCAGGCATTAAAGACAGAAATTTTATGTTGGTGGTGAAAAAATAGTTTTGTTTGAGAAGGTTTCAGTAGTGACCTTTAAAGAAAATAAATGATCACCTCTTATTAAAGACAATTAAAAATTGCAAAATATCCTTAAGTCCCTTTAAAAAATATTTAACATTAAAGCGACTATGAGTCAAAGACCCACTCCTAAATATTAACAGTTCTGTAATGGCACCTTACTTGGTTGTGTGGTTCCTTACTGAACCATTAATGGAATAAGAAAATTTGCATTACATGAAGGCTTATTAGCATATGAAATTTGTTTGAAAGGTTCCTAATATGAGGACAAAACAGATATCTTCAATGTACAGCACAGTAGAATACTTAGCAGGATACAAACAGATCAAGAAAACAAGAATTTAGCTGGTTGTACTGTTTACAGCAATAGACAGACAGACCTTTCATTGTCCTTAAGCAGAAATTTGGCTTTCAATGGAGGTTCTTTAAATACATAGATAAATAAATATACAGTATATACACCAACACTTTGATCTGAACACACACCAGAATAAGTAAAAAAGAAGAAAGCTAAAATTAAAGAATAACTACTGACTTGACAGCCACAGTCCTAGTGAGGCATTATGCAGGCATTTGCTGCTGGAATGAAGGAGTAGCTTTTCACGAAACACTTATGCTGAACAGTCCCTTTAAAATCAGGAACCCATTGGTGTTTCTCAAAACTGTTATTATCTTTTCTTAAATATTTATGGAATCTGTTACAGATCTTTTACAGAACCTTCATGTGCTTGGTTCTTTTGGGAACCAAAAATAGTTCCACTATGGCACTGAAGATCCATTTTGGCTCCTTTATTTTTTAGAGTGACGAGTCCTACTGAACAAAGACTGCCACGAATCAGCATCAGAGATACCCCTCGTCCTTTATCGCTCACCATGTAAGAGGAAAAAACCAAGGTCTTAGTCACAAAACAAAAACTCTAGTCAAAATTCAAAACAATATACTCTCTCACTAGAACTTTTTCTTATTCTTTGAATATTTAGTATCTCATGAATGTCTTCACATGGTGTTACTGAAGGTCAGGTTTGCCCCAATCTTTTATAACACAGTTATAAGTATTTAACAATGTGCCCCAATCACAGCCACCAAATGTTAGCGCCCAATGTTTTAACTGTAAAAAAAGATGATGCTTAAAGAAAAACCCAAAGCGATCATATAATGACCCAGAAAAATGACAAAAAAATACACACAAGCAAAATTAATACTGAATCAAACTGCAAATCTTGAAAAATAAATTACTTCATATTCCTGAAAATATGTGTGTTGTGTACGATCCTGCTTGTTAAGTTTGCTAAGCTCTGCATTTGCTGAGCTTATTGATATGCTGAATGGTCATAATAGCAAAGACATTACTTGTCAAAGTGTTTTCAACTTTTCCCTTTCAGCCAAAACAGCTCAACCTTGAAGAAAAAGATAAACAGAATTACGTGTGATCCATATGTCAGTCTAAAAATTAACTGATGTTCAAAAGAAGAACTTGAATTTCTGTTAAGAAAGGTGCAACAAAATTAACTGACAGCATCGCAGGTATGGAGAGATTATGTAGATACTAAATAAGGGAATGGAGTGCTCAGAAACTGAGGTTTATATCTGGACTGAGTAGCTTCTACGTGGTGACTTTATGCTCTCTTTGTTTGTCCAGACTGCATTTTCACTGAGTGTGTGCGTATTTGTCTGTAGCTGATTGTGCAGTGTTTGTTACAAAGAATATAGAATATAAAATGTATTACGTGTAGAAAGTATGGCCTGAGAAATAAAGTTGAGTAGAAGTGAGGGTAAATCAGTGTCTAATATAGGCAATGGTGAGATCTAAAAAGAGAGAACAAAAGATCGTTCATCAAAGCAAAAGGGCTGGCGAAAAAACAGTAGACAAATAGGCTGGAAAAAAGAGTCGTACACAAAACTAGACAGTTTTTAACATTTCTTTGACCCAATGATATGATAATTGAATATTCATGCCACCATCTTTAATAGTTGCGTTTCTCTGATCTGGTGATGGTACATTCACTGCACTCTGCACAGCAATCAACAACATCATGGCTGCAGCTATGAGAAACAGAAAAGAAAGCAGCAAAGAAAACAGCATAGTGATAAAAAAGGACCTTTAATAAAACAAAAATAATCACAGCATGATATTAGAAAACCATAATGTTAGCAGAATAAAATTCTTGACAGTACCCAATTTTAATATCTAGCCAGAATGTAAGTGCTGTGAGACAGTGCTTCCCCTTACACTGATTTAATCTACATACATTTATTATTATTACTTCAAAAGTTCCTAGTCAAATGGAGTTTGGAAGGAAGGCGAGAAAGAAAAATGAACTGGCTATGGCTGAAAGCTTACTGATTCTTTGTTTTGTGTCCATTTAGATGTAATAAAAGAAAAAGCAAAACTAGCTGTCTCTTCTTGGTATTATGATCTTCATCTTTAAACATGTAGAGAGTAGAACACCTTTTATTTACGAGATGTTTTTAACTTTCGATTATATTTTACCATCCATGTGTTTTTCTTTTTTTCCTCTTATGTTATGTACTGTGTTTTTCTTTCTACAATGGTGGTTTTCTGCTTTTTCTAGACGCCTGATTTAAACTTCAAAGTCCACTCTGTTTCTCTTTAATTTTAGCCTGTCGGCTCCTTTCAGACTTTATGTGACACAGAGACCTTCCTTATGTTGATCTTCAAAATCTTCATTTGTTCTCTGTATATTTTGATTTCTTCAGGCACTAGAGTGTGTTAACTGTATTAGTTTCTTAAATATTAAGGGACTAGATTTTAACATCAGAAATATAATAGTCTAAGTGGAAATATTTGGAGGAGTATGCAGTTTTTTCCACCATTTGGAGAAAAACGGTAATGATCATGGACCAAGAACCTTCAGCTTCACCACTTCAGTACAGCTATGGTGCATTTTGAGTTTCTTATTTACTTACTTCAGTGTTTTTGTGTGCTTTTGTTGCAATTTAAAATTGAATTTTCGTCTGCTTTGGTCTACATTTCAGCTTGGGCTCTGTCCAGTCTAATGATAGACTGCTTTTGCTCAGTTAAGCTGTGCTCTTTATTGAGGCTTGGGTCCCTGCTCAGGAGTGCATTATAAGAACTAATTATCTTTTAAATTCAGAGTCCACACTGCCAGGATTATAAAGACAGGAGAAATGATCAATAAGTACTATTTAATTGTACAAATTACTACCACAATATTAGGGTAACTAGAACATTAGAAAAATCTGGATGACAACAGGCCATTCAACCCAACAAAACTCACCAGTCCTCCACTTAATTCTTCTAAAATAACATCAAATCAAGTTTTGAAGTCCCTAAAGTCCTACTGTCTACCACACTACTTGGTCATTTATTCCATGTATCTGTAGTTCTCTGCGTATAGAAAAACTTCCTAATGTTTGTGTGAAATTTATCCTTAACAAATTTCCAACTTTGTCCCCTTGTTCTTGATGAACTAGCTTTAAAAGAAAAGTCTCGATCCACTGTACTAATTCCCTTTAAATTTTCAATCTTCAATCATGTCACCTCTTAATCTCCTTTTGCTTAAACTGAAAAGCCTCAGCTATTTTAATCTTTCTTCAGAATTCATCCCCTGTGGCCATGAAATCAGCCCAGTCGCTGGACTTTTTCTAGCACTGCTGTGTCAAATTTGTAGCCTGGGGACCAAAACTGTACACAGAACTCCAGATGAAGTCTTACCAGTGTATTGTAAAGCTTGAGCATAACCTTCATGGACTTGTACTGCAGACATCAGGATGCTATTAGCCTTCTTAATGGCTTTTGAACACAGTCAGAAAGTTGATAGTGTCGAGTCCACTATGACTCCTAAATCGTTCTCACAAGGTGTACTCTAAATTTTCAAACCTTGTGTATTCAAACCTAACATTTTTACTTCCTGCATATAATACTTTACATTTACTTAAATGTAGTTTCCTCTGCCACAAATTTGCCCAGACCCGTATGCTGTCCAAGTCCATTTATTATGACTCAATGGATTTGAGATTATCTTGCACCTAGGTATGTATCATCTGCAACCCTAACCAGCTTGTTACTTACGTGTTAGGGATATAGCTAAGTAGACCTATAAAGTAATCTCATAACTAATATAGAAAATTAAACTGTATAACAATCAATAACCCATATGCATTGAAAGAGAAAGAAATGTTTACATACATAAATAGTTACTATCTTAACACACATTCATTGCTGAGAATATACAGAGAAGTACAGATCAAACATAGTCATGCTAAATTACAATAAGACACAGTGAAAATATCAATTTAGCACAAGAAGAAAGGCTGTCAAAAATGAAAATGTATATCAAAGTCAGTCAATGAAGCATAAAAATAAAAATAAATTGGTATTACAAAATAGTGAAATAATTGTTTCTTACATGGTGTAATTCAAGGATCAACAAAGATAGGTGAGAATATACAAAAACAAACCAAAAAGGAAAAAGAACTGTGCAGGTTATATGGAAATAATATGAAATGTCTTAGGTATCAGCAGAGCAATTCAACTAGAAACTCTCTAAAAAAGAAATGAACATTCTAGTACTAAGGTGGAGTCCCCAGAACATTCTAATGTTAAATAGAAGTTTCAAGATCATTCTAGTAGTAAAAAGGAGTTTCTGTTTCTGTCCTTTTGAAGACAGTCTCAGCAGAAACAAAGGAGAAAATGGGCAAAGCCTAAAATTCCAATTGCCTGATATTCCTTGACATCTTAAGTTGACAAATTAATCTGAACAGTTGAATTTGGAGGATCTGGTAATAGAAAGGGCAATAGCCTTTATTGATGTAGTTATGGAAAAAGGCAAAGAAAGGTCATTTCAGTGGGCAGATGATCCAATCTTCAACGAATTTTGTAAACTGTCAGTAGCTAAAAGAGGAATAAGCCTCAAAGACATACTGACAAAGGATGAGGAACAGAAACAGTGGATTTGACTGATCACCATTGTTAGAATTTTCCAACTTAATCAAAGATAGTGCTAATGTTGTAGACCTACAAGTATGGAACAATTGTCTGCTGTTCATTTCCAATGACATAAAAACTTACAAATGGAGAGACTGCTACATGTTGTTTACTTTCACTAAAATGCTGTGTTTGTTTTAAAACTAGCCTTGCGGAGACCTTGTATCTGTCAATTATATACTGTACGTTGTGGTAGATAGGGGGCGCTCTCGCTCCCTTGAACCCCTGTCCACGACTCCAGACACCAGGTAAAAGTCCAATTGTTGACTTTATTTTGTTGCCACAGTGCACAAAGCTCACTCTTCACCACAATACATATTGTAGCAACCTGTGGTTGAGTCTTAAAGTTTTTAGAGCCGAATTCTGCCGTGCACTTCTCCCAAGCTGTCGGCTAGCGGACTGCCAGCGTTATGCACGCAGCTGTACCCAGCTCTTTAAGTAGAGAGCACTCGTGTCCCATACACCGCACGACTCCGAGTGTCTCGGCAATAATTGCTTAGATGAAATCTTAGCAATACACAGCTCTGTCCTGTTGTATCTCTTTATTAGAGCAGATAGTCAGAAAACAAAGCTCAAACTCATTGCATAACCATTGCCAAGGTCATTAACGAAGCCATCTTTCTCATTGATGGTAACTATTTACAATAAACAACCCCGGACGGCAAATACCCAAACCCACCCCACCAGTTGAGCACAAACACATACAACAATTACATCAGGACAAACAATTCGATTACCTTGTTAATTAAACACAACAATAAGCTTTTACATAAATTACCCACAATGCTTTTACATAAATTACCCACAATGCATCACGCCGCCAGCGCTGGCTGCCGGGTCACTACAATATTAAATATACACAATAATTCAATAAACAATCCTCCAGCTCCCAGACGCGTTGCCACCCTTCCACCCAGCTCAGCTCGCTGTCTGGGAGCTCCCACAGTCCTTTTATAATCCCTGACCCGGAAGTGTTCTCAATCCCCAGTCCATGTGATCCTCAATCACTTCCGGGTCAGGTAAAAGTTCTTTTTTCACCCCGGAAGCCGTCGCTCTTCCTATGACGAGCTTCCGGGTCATAGGGCACAAATGAGTCCTCGGTCCTCCCTGCAGCACCCTCTTGTGGCCCCTGAGGTATCCAGCAGGGCTGAGAATAAAAACTACATCGTCCATGATTCCCTGCTGGTCTTCGGGGCATCTCCATACTGCAGGGAGGGCTCCATCTGGCGGCCTGGGGGTATTGGCTGGGATGATAAGCCGGCCAAATATCACAACGTCTTGTGTTATATGGTTTACACGAATGAGAAATACCTACTGGAATCATTTCTGTTGTTGGTAAGTATAAAACCATACTGGTGTTGACCCACTATAATAAGGTAGAAGAACAACAACAAAAAAAGAAGAAGATGAAGACAAAAATAAAAAAACAACGATGAAGAAGAAGATAATAAAGAAGAAGTCAAAGAAATTGAACTTAAGCATCATTATCACATGGTTTATTCTATGCCTCTTTATGGCTGCTGTGTTCTGGCTAGTGTTTTCACAGAGATGCTAGTCCTTGTTTCAGAGTTTTAAAATGTTTTCATCTGGTCTAGTTTCATGATTTTAATTTATAGCTTAAGGATGTGCTCCTTCATTTTCTTTCCTATTGCTGTTATTGTGTCTCCTGTTTCTTGAGTGTTTTCTTCTCATCTATTTTGTGTCAGAGTTTCAGTTTCCCCTTCTTCCAGCATTTAGTTTTCCTGTTTTTCTTTAATTATTTCTGTCATGTAGTCAATGTACTTTTTTAGATCCTGTTTAAATGTAATTCATTTAGTGTTTTTTGGAATGTCTTACTTCTGTGTTTATCTTTTCATTTACTTTCGTTATTGAGTTTAACATAATGCAATGGCTGCAAGGCAGGAGACATCCCTGGAGAGGATGCCACAGACTCAGAGGTCCAGTTTGGAATCACCAATCAAACTAATGGCATGTCTCTAGGGATGTGGTAAGAAACCCAAGGAGACGTGGTGAAAATGTACCAACTCTACATGAACAGCAGCCTGAAACATGTATTTGAACTCAGAATGCTGGATTCTTCAGGTAGCAGCTCTTCTTACTGTACCACCCTCTTTATTGATTTCAGTTATTACTATTTTTGTTTATACATTAATTTATTATACTAAATGAACTTAACTTAAATGAATTATTTTGGTTAATTAGACCTCAGCAATTAATGAAGGGGCTTCCAGTCATCATTATATAATTAATACAATTGTAATAAGTACAGTATAAGTAATACAATTGATTAAAGGACTTCCAGTTGTCATTATATAATTAATACAAGTGTTGGCATAACTTTGAAACACTGAAGTTTCCATGTATGGTTATGTAGGATCCGCATGAAATAAAAATAAACACCCTTAGACTAGAGATAGAATAGCCTATAAACTGTGTATAAAAAGTTTTCATCCCTTGAATGTGTTCACATTTTATTATTATACAACAGTGAATAACAATAGATTTAACTGGACTTTTGACATTATTCAACAGAAAAACATTGTGAAAGTGAAAAAACATTTCTGCAAACTGGTCTAAATAGATAAATATAAAGCACTAGATAATAGGTATTCACCCCCTTCAAGCCAGTATTTAGTAGGTACCCCAATAGCAGCTCAGGTCTCTCTATCAGCGTTAAACATCTGGGCACTAATATTTTTTTGTCATTCTTCTCAGCAAAATTTGCCAAGCTCTGTCGGGGTGCATGAACAGCCATTTTCAATTGGACTGAGATCTGGACTCTGACTTGGTCACCCCAGGACACTTAACACTGCTTTTTTTAACCCATTCATGTGTAGCTTTGGCTTTATGCTTGGGGTCTTTGTTTTGCTGGAAAACAAATCTTCTCCTGTGGGATAGGTTACTTGTAGACCGCATTAGGATTTCCCTGCCTTCATTTCATCCAATACACATGCAAACCTTCCAAGCCTGCTGCAAAGAAGCTTCCACATCGCATGATGCTGTCATTACCATCATTCATAGTAGGGACGATGTGTTTTTGATAATATGCAGTGTTGTAATACAGGGTGTAGTCTGATGGCCAAAAAGTTAAAATTTAGTCTCATTTCCTTCTGGCAAACTATAGACAATACGTCATGTCTGTTTTTAACTGTGGATTTCTCTTTTGCTATTCTCCCATTAAGTTGTGACTGATGAAGTGCCTGGGCAACAGTTGTTGTGAGCCCAGTCTCTCCAATCTCAGAAGTTGTAGCTTGTAACTCCTTTAGAGATCTCAGGGGTCTCTTGGTTTCCTCCCTCATTCATCTTCAACATGATGATCAATCAGTTAATGTGTAAAGCCTGCACTATGCAGATTTCCAGCAGTGCCATACTCTCTGTTTCTTAATGACTGATTTAACTGGACTTCAAGGGATCTTCAGTGACTTGGATATTTTCTTAGTATCCATCCCATGACTTTTTACAAAGTTGTCTGAAGTGTGGCCGGCACGGTGGCGCAGTGGGTAGCGCTGCTGCCTCGCAGTTAGGAGACCCAGGTTCGCTTTTTGGGTCCTCCCTGCGTGGAGTTTGCATGTTCTCCCAGTGTCTGTGTGGGTTTCCTCTGGGTACTCCGGTTTTCTCCCACAGTCCAAAGACATGCAGGTTAGGTGCATTGGTGATTCTAAATTGTGCTTGGTCTGTGTGTGTGTGCCCTGCCCAGGGTTTGTTTCCTGCCTTGCGCTCTGTGTTGGCTGGGACTGGCTCCAGGAGACCCCCGTGACCATGTAGTTAGGATATAGCGGGTTGGATAATGGATGGATGGAGGTCTGGAGTGTTCATTTGTCTTCATTGTGTAGGTGAGGCCATGGTGTTGACTCACCACAAGCTGTACCTTCCAGGTAAGGAGCACTGAAGCTACAATCAGATGAAACCCCAGATCTTGTTGAACCAATTATGTGACTTATGATCCTAGTGTACCAGCCACTGCTTTTTCTGCTAATTCCATAGAGATGTCCTTAAAAAACAAACAGTAAGGTCTCTGCTACACTTTTTAAAATTTGTCTGCAAGGACTTCTAAGGAAGTCCAGCATGTATTTTCAATTTTATAATCTTATATATAAACATCTACACGTGGAAGTTTGTGTGTCTGTCCGGCCCAGAAGTGAGAGGTGTAAGAGCTCCACCTCCGAGGAAACAGAAAACTCGCTTAGCTGCTAATAACACAAGCGAGGCAAGCACGTAGGCAAAACGAAACCTCAGAAGAAAGACAAAGTCGCTTAGCTGCTAACATTGGCAAAACGGTATCCCTTTTACTTTTCCTCCCGCCGCTAATGCACAAGCAATGTGAGCACGTCAGCACAACGAAACTGAGGAGAGAGACAGCCAGAGTAGTTCCTTTCAATTACCTGACATGTCTACATTTCATTTTTTTTCTGATGGAGCCCTGGCATTTTATAGCATGTGCTTACACAGCTAGTATATTTATATTTAGTTGCAAAAGAAGTTAAGTGTAGCCTTCATGTGTCTGCTGGAGTCCATGCAGTGTGATCTTAATGGTAATTCTTTAGGATGTATGTTCTTGTGATAACCTTAACTAACTTTAATAGACATTTTGGGGCAAAACTGTGACTTCCACATATTCTTTTGTGTGTAAAGTTATTATTAGTTTATAGCAGATATTTGGACATTTGACAGTACAGTGTGTAAAAGAATTGACACATCCTCATTTTAGATTAAGAGTGAAAAAAAAAGATTTTATTAGTTCCCTTTGGAAATTAACAGCATTTTCAAATGATGTTCATATTGACAAGTGTATTATGTGTAAATTGAATTTCTTAATGTTTGTTTAAATGAACAGAAATTTGACTCATCAGTTCCAGTTTGTTTTATAGAATATTACTAATGGTTCCAAAAAAAAAGAAGGGCGCGTTCAGTTTTCTTTTAAGTTATTTAATTTGTTAACGAGAAAGCAATCCTCCTTACTACAAGAAAAAAAGGAAAAAACCACTGTATTTTCTTAAATTTAATTCTTTTTTTTTTTTTAAATTCCTGGTTAATTTCTGAGCTGGATTCAACATGGCATCAGACCTCTGACTTTTGATTCAGGCATTCTAAGCTTAAGTCCCCAAATGAAGGGTTAAAATGTCGACTGCTGCTTAAGCAATGATTTATACTTTGGAGGGAAAAACACTTTGAAAAGAACCAGCAGTCTGCGTCTCCTTTAGATTTTTTACTTCTTAGATTTGTTAAGAGTTCCAAGTTGAATACAAGGGTGTTTTAGGGTGTGTATGTGTGTGTAAAGAACAAGGACAATGGAGGGGGGGAGTGTTCATTGCATTATCCCTAATTCACCATTCGTATTTAAATGAGAGTAATCTATCTATCAGGGACTCAATGCAACTCTTTTCAGGACACAGAGAAAGAGCCGCTGTAGGGGGACCTGTCAAGGGGGATGGACAGACAAGTACACAACAGATGTGTTAAAGAGTAGACGCCAGTCCAAAGGCTTTGATTAATTTTTGCTATCAGGAGGTACAGCTTTATGCTAATTCATTCCTCAAGGACATTAATGGCAAGTAACCAGTTATTCTGGTAAATCCGCTCAACAAGGCATTGCACATTCCCAGAGAATCCTTCTGACACTCTGAAGAGGCCAGCTGCTTTCATCTGAAGAGCTTTCCGACACCATCAGCACGCGCAAGAATTTCAATTTAGGTGCTTCTCTTTACTTACACAATTGCAGCTCTTTGCATTCTGGTCATGCAGCTCTAACAGAGAAAGTAATGCGAGCAGTGCAAATTCCAGAATCTTCTGAAATATCTGTTCCAGTTGTAAAAGCAAAACTGCATGTGCCATGTAAGTCTTCTTGTGCAGTTTTTAGAAATTTGCCTAATACAAATTTCTTAAATCTGTTTACGAAATGTCATGAGAAGCAACTTTATAACAGGTGTCAGTGACAGTGCATGCAACAAATGGCACTGTGTAAAATAAAAACTGAGCCAGCATGGGCAGCATAGCTAAGTAGCTAAGAAAGAGCAATAGAAGGAGAACGCAAGGCACACAATCTCACTGTGTTCTACTAAGCAAGTCTCTGCTAAGGCCTTCTAAATGCATCACAAAGTAAAAAACATGTGAAGCATTAGGGACGTAACAACATTTGAGTCAAAGATGATGACCTGAGCTGAAATAAGTGGGTTCAGTAGATGAATAGATGGAAAAATGGAAATAAAGTTGCTGGAAATAAACACACTCCACCATGATATCAACAAACATCATTATATCTACTATCTGGATTAGGCATGCATCACCAGTTATCTACAGTGCTTCCAGAAATCATTTAGACCCCTTCATTTTAATTAGTTTCTTTTATCTATCAGCCTTCTGCTGAAATCATCTAAATTCATTTATCCTTCTTCAGACAATATTTAAGACCCCAGAATAACAAAAAAAACAGGATTTTATGAATTTCTCTAAATGTATTAAAAATAAATAACTGAACTATTATTACATTGAAACAAATATTCAGGCTCTTTGCAGTCATACTCAAAATCTGCCTCAGGTGCATCCCATTCCTTTGATCATTTTTGAGATGATAATATACAATTCTCAGTATTTTGTAAGAGTGCAAAAGCAAAGACTAAAATTGTTAAGTTGAACTTTGGTAGGGCAAATTTTGAGCAGATGCGACAAAGTCTAAGGAGGATCTGCTCAAGTTTTATAACACACTGGTGAGGCCTCATCTGTAGTACTGTGTGCAGTTTTGATCTCCAGGCTATGAAAAGGACATAGCAGCACTAGAAAAGGTCCAGAGAAGAGCGACTAGGCTGAATGCAGGACCACAGGGGATGAATTATGAGGAAAGATTAAAAGAGCTGAGCCTTTACAGTTTAAGCAAAAGAAGATTATGAGGTGACATGACCGAAGTGTTTAAAATTATGAAGGGAATTAGTCCAGTGGATCGAGACTGTTATTTTAAAATAAATTCATCAAGAACATGGGGACACAGCTGGAAACTTGTTAAGGGTAAATTTCACACACATATTAGGAGGTTTTTCTTTACACAAAGAATGATAGACACTTGAAATAAGCTACCAAGTAGTATTGTAGACAGTAAGACTTCAAAACTCGACTTGATATTTTTTTGGAAGAAATAAGTGGATAGGACTGGTGAGCTTTGTTGGGCTGAATGGCCTGTTCTCGTCTAGAGTGTTCTAATGTTCTAACATACATCTTGTTTGGAGTCCATCTGTATGTTCAATTTAATCGATCGCACATTTTATGAGGTGGAAGGAAATGTCTGCAGAGCTTAACACAAGACCCTGTTGAGGCAAAAATCCAGGGAAGGCTACAAAACATTCCTTCGGTGTGGAAAATTCCCAAGAACACAGTGACATCTATAATTCTTAAATGGAACAAATTTGGAACAACCACAATTCTTCTTAGAGGATGCCTGGTCAAATTGAGCAATCAGGGGAGAAGGACCATGATAAGGGAGATGACAAAGAATTAAAAACACACGGTGGTCAATCTGGAAGAACTGCAGAGAATGTATGCAGAGACTGGAGGAAATTCCAAAATGATAACCACCATTGTAATAGTCTGCTAATCTATGTTTTATGGCAGATTGGCCCAACATTACATGAAAGCACACTTGGAGTTTGCAAAAATTCACCTAAAGCACTCTCAGAGTATTATATACACGGTTCTCCAGTAGGATGGAACCAAAATTGAACTGTTTAGCCACAATCCCAAGTATCACATGTGGTGGAAACATGATCTGTTCAATTCAATTCCAATAGTGAAGCAGAGTGGTGGCAGACTCTTGCTATGGGGTTGTTTTTCAGTGGCAGGGACAGGGAGACTAGTCAAGGTCAAAGGAAAGCTGAACAGAGCAAAGTATAGAGATATCCCTAATGAACACCTGCTCCAGGGCAATCTGTACCTCAGACTGGACCAAAGGTTCACCTCTTAGTAGGACAATAACTCTAAGCGCAAATCAAAGGCAACACAGAAATTGATTAGGAACAACTGTTTGAATGTCCTTGAGTTGCCCAGCCAGAGCCTGGACTTAAACCCAATCAAACATCTCTGGGATGAAACTAGCTGCCCACCAAAAATCTCCATCCAACCAGACAGCTTCAGAGGATCTCCAGAGAAGAATGGCAGAAAGTCCGCTTGTTGTGTCAAACCCAAGAAGAAACCAAGGTGTAATCACTGCCAAAAGGGTTTAAACTAAGTGCTGAGGGTCTGAATACTGAATCACTTAACTCTTGCAAAATAATATTGACTTGGGTTTTAAAGGGTCACAAAGGCCATCAGTCAGCCACACTACTTGGTAACATATTTCATTGTCTATGGTCATCTGCGTGCTAAATAAAACACTCTAACAGTAATTTACCCTTAACCATTTAATATCTGTGGCCCTGTGTTCTTGTTTTCAAACAAAATAAAAATGATTGCTGGGATCCACTGTACTTGTTATGAAAGTCAAATGTGAAAATGACTGAAATGAGGTTTTTAAATTGTTTAGGGAAGAAATTGATGAAAGTTATTGCCTAAGAAATATTCTGTTACATAAAACCGATGTCCCCTTCCTTGGTCACCCTCCCAGTCTTCCTGGGCTCCTTACCCTCCTGAACCTCAAACATTACCTGTATGCACAGTCACACTGGTGGTTCTGCCTCACACCATTCAGGTCAGAGGTAGCACCATCTTCTTCCACGTTCCTCAACTCTGCATGCTGATCCAAGCCAGCCAATCATATCAATGACTTTTTTCCACTCAATCTGTGATCCTTTTTCCATTCCCTGCATCAGATTAAATTGTGCACATAAAGGAAAAAATTGCAGTTGAGCTGAAAATATATATGGTAATGAAAATAATTTTGTGAAACATTATTTATTTAGATTTTTTTTTTGCTGTGAATTCAATTAAAGTTTACATGAATCGTTTCAGACATCACTAAAGTTTAGTTTTGGAAAGCAGGTGACCTCCTGCATGAACTATAGGAAGCAACTGGCAAAACAAAACAAAACAAATATTAGAAATACACCAAAAATCAGAAGTGTTAAATTATCATATTAAAGTGTATATATGAAAACAATATTGCCATAGATATGCAATAGTTACTGTATTTTAGTGTTCATTTAACAGACCGGATTGAATGATATTTGCTAAGTGCAGCTTTATGTAAAAAATAAATATGTGACAATTCACGTCTGCTATTCTTATCTCTCACATATTCTGTTTTGCTTTTCCAAATCAAGAAATTCCCATTTTTTACTTAATGGCATTTGAAACTCATAATAAAGGCACAAAATGCATGTTTAATCTTAAGCAAACAGGTGGCCAACTCACTCAGAAAGGGACAATCTTCCGCAGTGGAATCTTTGACAGAGGAGGTGACAGGAGGTTGAGCGGACAGCCGAATAAATGAATTCATTAAAGCGGCTTTTAGCTGACTAACCCCAATTAATATGCTCATCATTTTCACAGACGGCTCCAACCCTTTTAATTTTCCTGCCACTTCACTTAATACCAACATGTGTTCTATGATAAATGCAGAAAATATCCCCTATAAAGAATTTCTCTCTTTTCCCACAGTTCACAATAGTGACATGCAGTTGGCCGCCTGGGGCCAGACATCTGCCACAGCCCAGCACGCCTCCCATTGTTGTAAGTCAGAGAATGCAGGAAGAGAATGGCACTGAGTAAAAGGAATAGCCCACCTAGGGAATGGGAATCCCACCTAAAATGCTTAGTGAACACGACTGGATCTTGAAAACAAACACATGCTCTAGGCTATGTTTACACTAGAAAAATATGTCCTTAAAATGAGTATTTATTTGAAGTTTAAAATGTGTTGCTCAGTTCCAAGGTGTGTGTTACATAGGAGACGGAAAACAAATGAATCATTTCATCCGGACCTACATTATATTGTCATGTCTTTTGAGATATTCACTTTGTAATACTATAATTTGATCAAAAAACTAAGTTATCTGTACATATAACATGTTAATTAGTCATATAAAAATGATTGGTTATTCTGATAAGATGTATTTACCAATTCAGTGCCTGTTTTATAAATAAGGAGTTTCAAAAAATAGCAGAGTTGTTAAATGGCTCTTCATTCTTATCCTATGGAAAAGTTTGTTCAGGTGTCCAACAGTAACTTAATGTAAATTGAACCATTCCATGTCATTGACAGACCAAGACTCCAAGCTGTAATCTTTGCCAAAGAGCTTTAAACAAAGCACTGAGTTAAGGGTCTGAATACTGAATCACCTAACTCTTGCAAAATAATATTGACTTAGGTTTAAAAGTTTCACAAAGGCCTTCTGTCAACCACACTACTTGGTAACATATTTTATTGTCTAAGGTTGTCTGTTAAAAAAACAAAAAAACCTAACAATTGCAATTAACTTACCCTTAACTATTTAATATCTGTGTCCCTGTGTTCTTGTCCATCCATCCATCCATCCATCCATCCATCCATTTTCCAACCCGCTGATCGGAATTTAGTGTACTAAGGATCGATAATCCTAGTTTTCGTTTGTGGCCTATGCCACTTCTTTTTGGTAAAAAAATCCTCACATGCTATTTGTTTTGCTCTTCTGATCAGCCGTTAAACCTTGATTACTACATGGTGCGTCAGCCCTCTCAAGACTTTTGTATATTTGTTTTTAGTGAAATACAGTAGTCTTTAGGATCCAGTGATAGTGCAGCAGGAGGTGCAGCCGGACCTAGGTGAAGTCATCTAGAACATGGACAAACAAATACAACAACCACAGTTACAAGCAGCCACTCAGGAGATGTAATTCTAGAGAAGTTCTGAAAGTCACATTGTGCCCATGGACCATCTCAGGGACTTGTCCTGTTGTGCCCTCATGATGACAATAAAGTGCTTTTACTCATTTTCATAAGTACAGCAAGAAGTCATAAATGGCCGCCTTAGGATGTTCCCCAAGTGGGCATATATGACAACAGATAGATAGATAGATAGATAGATAGATAGATAGATAGATAGATAGATAGATAGATAGATAGATAGATAGATAGATAGATAGTCATATTCACATACAGTACCACAGCAACAAAAAAGAACATAAAGTGCATACTGACTCAAGACAAAACATGTTGTCTCACATGTCACTCAACTCTCAATATGACTGATCAGCATGATTCTGGAATTCATGATCTACCTAAGCGGCTGTACAAATGCCCTTCAGTCATCTTGATACAACTAGTTCAGTTAATTCTTTTTTAAATAGACCCCTGTAGTGTGGCTCCTAGAGCACATAGCGAGTCTAATGGACATTCATCCATCCATCTATTATCCAACCCGCTATATCCTAACTACAGGGTCACGGGGGTCTGCTGGAGCCAATCCCAGCCAACACAGGCCACAAGGCAGGAAACAAACCCGGGCAGGGTGCCAGCCCACCACAGGGAACACACACAAACCAAGCACACACTAGGGACAATTTAGAATCACCATTGCACCTAACCTGTATGTCTTTGGATGTGGGAGGAAACCGGAGTACCCGGAGGAAACCCACACAGACAAGGGGACAACTTGCAAACTCCATGCAGGGTGAACCCAGGAAGCAAACCCGGGTCTCCTAACTGCGAGGCAGCAGCGCTACCCACTGTGCCACCGTGCCGCCCGTCTAATGGACATGCAAGCTTAATTACTGATACACTAGTTTCCTTTAGATGGTTTTTGAGGCAGCCTAGGTCAATGTTTGTATGTCCAACTATTAGTTTCACATTTTTGTACGTAGTAAACTCTGTACTTATGTATTTAGGCCAGGGCCTTTGTTAAAAGCTGGAAATGTTTACCAGTAAAGTATCTTTGTTGAATGTAAGAACTTGATGTTTTTCTTCAACATGGGCTATAGTGAACTTTGACAAGCTGCGAGACTTTCAAATGCACTAAGAGAAGAAACTTTTGGGTGACCTAAAAAAACACCGCTGGGCACAAGCCCCTGGGGTATCAGTACATTCCTTCAAATGCAACGTTTGTGTCTGGGGGTCACTTTTGTGCCTTCGCCGATGCTGACATCTAATTCTTTTTTTTTGGTGAACTTTGTCTGACAGCTCATAATAAATACACCCCGTTAATATTTGCCTCCTGATAAGCTTTAAGAGAGGTGGAATGGCCTCTGTTAAAATGGACAGCCTTATCAAGTCATACAGCTTTATTTAATCACCGCTTTTTTTTTAACTGTTATTTGTTTGCAGAGACACTGCCTGAACTTTTAAATCTTTAACATGATCTTTTCTTTCCTCAGGCATGCCTAAGCATCATCAGACAGACGTTTCCCAGGGCAGTTCTTGGTCAGCCGCGAACAATAGTGTCACAGAGTGCATTGCCTTAAGCATGCCATCTGCCACAAACTCCGTGTGGTTCCCTATTGTTCAGAAAGGAAGAGTGTGTGCATAGATTGATGAGTTTAGTGATCCTCCTCAGGAAGCCATCACAGTGAGTGAGACAGAAGATAACGTTTTATAAGCTTTAAATACCTTTACAGGGCAGACACTCTAAAGATGCCTGCGGGAGTAGCATTGAAGTTTTAAATGGTATATCTATCATTTTAATGTCTTTTTGTGTTTCAGATTAAACTTATAATGATGTTAAAGAGAAACCCTTCAGAAACGAGAGAGCTCTGCATCACCCCCACCCTCTCACTATGCATACAGAAGTATGGCAAAAAGAAAACTGTAAAAAACTGGTGGGGTTTGGGGGTCGGTGGATGTCTTTAGTTTTTTTATCTTGTTACTGCTAAAAGAGCTTTGGTTATTGATGATCATGTCTAAAATTGTGATGCACATGGCAAATCGATCTACTTCAGCATTTTAAACAAAGTGAATGATTGCGAACACCTTAGTCCAGATGGTCATACTATAAAGAATATTCTCAAGAATTAAACATCAAAATAAATACATGTTGTATTTGTTTTGGGCCTCGCACTTTCCACTGTCTGTCAGGATGGGTGACTCACCTATTTGCCCACTCCCAAGGTCCCATAGATCTTGGCCTCTTTCTCTTACTAGCAAATCTTCTTGATCTCATATATGATGTTCCAAGCAGATTTCCTTCCAGGGTTCAGCAGCCTCTCAATCGAGCGATTCTTCATTAAGAGTTCATTTTGGAACAAATCCCTCAAAGACAAGGTCTGTTCATCCCTTTTAGCTCCTGTTTTTGCACACTGTGTTACAATTTAATCCTGCCCATCACCAGTCTGGGCATCCTCACTCCCTGCTCCTAATAGGTAAATACTGGGTGGCACAGTGGTGTAATAATTTGTTCTGGTGCTTCACAGCTCCAGGTCCCTGATTTTCATTCCTACCCTCTATTCAAAATTTAGTTTCTTGGAATGTCTGTGTGAACTTTTCCTAAATGCTCTGATTTTGTTTAATTTCTCAAAAGCTTGCAGGTTAGGTTTGTTGTGTGGTGATCCTGAGTGTGTGCATGAGTGTGTCCTTTGACCAACTGACCTCTCAGTAACATTTTTGATCTTAGCCTTTATGAAACGTTCATAGTTGGAAAGGGACAATTTTAAGAAATGTATTCAAAAGGTAAGTCTTCTGGTGTCTTATCAGCGGTGTTGTACATCTGCTAGAAGAAGGGGAACAAGTACAAAATGTGAATATAATGAATATGTTCTTATGCTCCAATGAAACAGGAAAAGAGTCAAAAGTTTAAAAAAAAATGTCCTGAAGTTATCTAAGTACACATATTGGCCATATTCCATACAATGTGTTCAAAACATCTTTCAATATTAATATAATGACCGCAAAATGTGTCTTTACATTCTAGGCTGTAAAAAGCTTGCCATCATTGCTTTAACACACACACACTTACTTTGGCTGTAACATCAAATACTTTAGGAAAAGATTCAGATTTCAGAGGACAATCATGACATACTGTATAAGCTTCTTTTGGAGGTCTACATGACCATCATTTTGCAAGGATAAATACTGTCAGCTGATTTTGATTATCTATCTATCTATCTATCTATCTATCTATCTATCTATCTATCTATCTATCTATCTATCTATCTATCTATCTATCTATCTATCTATCTATCTATCTATCTATCTATCATGTCTTATCATAGCAATCATTGTCTACAACAGGGGTCTCCAATTCAACAAGTCCTGGAGAGCTACTATGGCTGCAGGTTTTCATTCTAACACTTTTCTTAATTACTGACCAGATTTTGCTGCTAATTAATGCTTTGCTGTAATTTTAATTGATACACAACTTAAGACTCAGGCCTCTTAATTATTTATTTTTTTCTTTAATTAGCAACCAAACAATATTAAGACACAAAATGAACCAACACATAAACAACAACCTGCGTCCATCACACAATAACTGAAAATAAAGAAAGGCTCAGTAAAGTTGATCAGCTCAGGTACACAAAACATTTTGACAGACAGCGCTCTTAAAAAAGAAAATCAACAGTTTTAGAAATGTCTTCCATGGCACAATGGAATTAAATAACAGGTTTAATTAACAACGAGAATTGGCTTCAAATTAAGAAACTGAATGAAGTGAAGTTGGTTGGAGTTTAAGGCCCCAACTTAATTGGTCATCTGTTGGCTCACTTCACATCAAATTTACGTTTAGGTGCCGTTTAAGGAAAAAAGAATCAATTCAGCGCTCAAGAAAAGTCAATTAAAATAAAGGGAAATAGTTAATTAGCAGGAAATACTGGTCACTAATTAAGAAAAAAGTTGGAATGAAAACTTGCAGCCACAGTAGCTCTCCAGGACTGGAGTTGGAGAACCCTGGTCTATGGTAGCTATCTTTTGTAGGATCAAGGAGGGTTGAGGCCTATTCTGGCAGTGCCTATAGTAAAATAAATAACCAATTGGAGAACTCCATACAGAGACCAGATATCAAAACCATATACTTGTATATTATATTATATTATATTATATTATATTATATTATATTATATTATATATGCTTATTTAAATTCAGGTTGCAGGAGGAGTTTATCACAATAGTTTCAGTCTTGGACAGGGTGCTTTTACATTGCAGAGGATGCTCACTCATGCACCCATATTCACATAGAGCCAATAGAGAACTGCCAGTTAATCTAACCTGCAGGTCTTTGGGGATGTAGGAGAAAAACCTGAGCACTCAGAGAAAAACCCATGCAGTCAAGGGAAGAATCTTTAAACAGCAAACAGACAGTAACTGGGTGCTTGACTCAAACCTAGAAACATGGATCCTTGAAGAAATAGTGGTCACAATCTGCCCTCTATCTTTAAATATAATACACTACTGTGGCTGTTCTTTTGACTGTCCAGGATTTTAAATCACTTGTAGCTCGTAAACTTGACGTATTAAACTGAAATTTGGTACACATGTGACATCTACTATCCACTTTTGGGGTGACGATTGAACTCCAAAGTTATTATATTATTTATTTTATTTTATTGTAGGATCAACTCTTGGCAGCGCGCAGCAGGGTGGCCATGCAGCACATGCGTATGGGCACCGTTCTCATCCTTATCACCTTTGCTGTCACTTCACCGAAATCATTCTTGAGGCAGATTGAAGACTTAAGTGCCACCTTAAGTCAAAAATGTAAAAAAACTTACTAAGTAATTGCAACACAAACACTGACCTAATCAGTTTTAACGCAAAAAGATGCCAAAGAAAAAAGAGAAGAAGCAGGATGCTAGGATGGAGAAAAGAACAGCTGCTCAGGAAGTAGGAAGTGCATCAACCTCTGAGCAAACGAATGCTAAATGTCAAGTCAAGTGTATTTACTACATGTTATCGTGCATTGTGCCATTACTGGTTATATTATATTATATTATATTATTTTATATTATATTATATTATATTATAAATAATGAGACAAATATGAATTCAAAATAGATTTTCATTAATGTTGATGCTTCTGATTGTGCTAAAATACTAGTAACATTCTGTTGTGCATAATAAAATTCTGGGATTTAGCTATAGTGCTTGCATGAATATTTTTTACTATGTATATATTTATTTATATATTAATGCAATCTAATATGCCTCAGAATAAGTCAGAGCTTAGGATTCATTAAAAAAAAAAGAATTGACATGTGATTGTGTAATTGGAGGTCAATTCCAGTCTTTATTTTTGTCCTTCATAGTCTTTCCCTTCACTCCAATAGAAGATGACATTTGATTTTAGTTTTCCAAGCTCACTCTGAGGGTGACACTCTGTGGCCCACGGTTTACTCACACATTAATGTGCAAAGCCTATTATTTTGTGACAATGGCTGTTTGCCTGCTACATAACCTTTGAATTGTTAAATGTTTACCATCAGTAGCGTGGGCCTGTTCTGAATCACACAACACATCCAATCTTAGAAACTTTCCTATGCACTTTTGAGGTGAGGTGTTCAGAACAGTTTGCGTGCTGTTTAGAGTGATTAAGAATGAGAATACCTTTTAGTGCTGAAGTGAGAAAAAAGTGCCACAACAGGAAGTAATGTTTAACTTTCACCTGCATCTCAAGATCTCAGAGGGCAGGCTTGAAATAGGTTTAGAAAGAAAGCACAAATGAAGAGCTGGCCTAATTTTGAAACTGTACTGTAGCCTACTGTAACATGTCCTAGAAATAAAGACTGAATAAGAGAAGGGCATTAAATCCATTAATGTATTAAGGGAAAAGTTCAAATTCTAATTAGTTTGGGCTCACAGAGACATTTGCATTGTGCTGTTGTCCCATTAGCCTGAGGGGGCACGTTATCTTTAGATTTTGTGCAGGGGCCTATGCAGTTTGTCTAAGTCATTAGGCTTTCATTCCAACCATGTTTGGCATCAGCTTTACTGTAGTTTTTTTTTCAACATGCTGTTATTGCTTATTTTCATTCCTTCTCTGCCCGCTCTCTCTTCAGTAACTCTGAAAAGGAAAAACAAATACCATGATCTAAACACACACATACACCAATGCAGCATGAAAGCAGATTTACTCCATCATTCTGTGACTGAAGTTTAGCTTAAAATTCTGAAGCTCTTATGCTAGCTATAATTCAAAATCATAGCGCTCAGCTTGATTAAGACTACTGGCTTTCTTGATGAGGTGCAGAAATCCATTTAACAGCCTCCATGCCAAGTGGAAGGAGAACTGCTGAGTGAAACTGCCATCTCTCCTCAGAGCAGCAATTCACAGCTTCATTCATGATGAGGTGAATGAATGAAGGGCACCAGGAAAACGCATGTAGTTTTATGTGTTTACACATAATGGAAAGCATAATAATTTCAAATAAAAATACTAATAGTGGTACACAAATAGATAGGTCCTGTTAATCAATAAGACTAGAAAGACGTGGAGCACAAAAACATTGTGTAAGTATGTTCTGGACCTGGCAACCACACACCATCATTGCAAAGAAAAACACAAAATGGCGGTACTCATTCAGCCAACTGCATAAAGCAGTGCGCCAATAAAAAACATACACAAAATGGGGCAAAATTATGTCACTGTAACAGAACTAAAAATAATAATTACATGATAAATCCAAAAAATTAACATGATTTTTATAAGCCTGATTCTATAGGTTAGATACGAGTTCCTGCCTAATACCAGCTTACTCCTAAAGAGCAGAGTAATAGCATTTACTACAATGCTGCAAAGAAATAAAACAATAAAACACGCACAAATAGCTCAAAGGGAAGGGAGCTAGAAAAATAACCAAAATCTTAAAAACAACATGGAAAGTACACAAACAGAAGAAACAAGATGCTACTGATAGAAAGTTAAAATACTTTTTGATGAAGGCATTAGGCTTCTTAATATAGCACTGAAAAGCAGATCAAGCGTATTCAAGCTCTGCACACCTTCTAAACACATTTATGTGTGTAAGCACTGCAATTGTTATGTTTCTGTGATGATGAAGCAACCATCTTGAAACTCTGCAAGATAGGAAACTGACAGGTCAATTACATACTAAGAAAAAAATTAAGAAACAGATAATACAAAAGACACAAAAAGTGTTTGAAAACTTACACTATTAATGTCTGGACTGGACCTTCACATCGCTCATCATAGTCTCCTCCCTGGTGCACTGTTTCATGCACCTCATCAAAGCAATAATCTCTCCCATGAAGTTGAGATCACTTCGAAGGTAGTGAAATCCCAATTGCAGTGCACTTCGCATCACGCTTGATAACCGTCTACCTGGTGCGCCGTACTGTACACTGCATCAAAGCAATAAGTGTCCTCCATGAACTCCCGAATGTGAATCACTTCACACTGTATCAGGTTTCTTTGCATAATCACATGTTTTGCATAAAGGATACAGTTCCAGTTGTGCTGTTTTGATTGTTTTTTTCATTTTATTTTATATGATGTTTGCATTTCTTGAGAACTTCTGGGTTTAACCTCTAGACTGGTGCTTTTGGATTAGGCTCTGGTGGACTATATAAATTTGATCACAAACAGGCATGAGCTACCCGCAGAGTTTGCTTCATCGCGAGTTCGGTGAAATTGCGGAAATGTTTGGGAACGTTAATAAAGTTGAAGAGATACTCTAAAATCAATGGGGAAGAAGGAACTGAGCTAGTTTTGAGTGGATTATAATGCGACAATGGTCTTTTAAATTCACTGCAATAAATGATTTGGTGAATTTTCAACCAATTAACCCAAATCATGAATGAATGGAAATGGAAATAAAACACATTTTTGCAAGTCAAGAATGTGATGAGGCAGGCAACTCTACTTTTAGACTATGATGCTAATACAGAGTTGTGGCATATAGCAATTTTAAATCAGCTTTTTAATGTTTTTTAAAATATCTGATTGTACATAATGCAAAATATTTTAAACTTCTGGCTGTAAGCAGTATAACATATCTATTCAACTATGTGAAAGAATTAATGAGTAAATAAATTGTATGTCCTGAACATAAACATACTGTATCACTTTAAACACACTTTCAAGTGTGTAATGTATACAAATGATAATGTATGAATAAATAATTAAATAGAATAACCTGTGATTTGAGCTCACAGGGTCTACTGGTTGCAGGATTTGCAGCCTGGTTTTGCAGTACTGGGGCACACAGTCAAGAGAAAGCTGGGTGCAGGCGCCAGTGTCTCTGTCGAAACACTCATTAATAAAGTTAATAAACCACAAGGCCTTCAAATTAGAGCAAGCCACGTCATAATGTCTGGAGAGTATATTAGGACTGAACCTTTGTCTCCTGTGGTTCCCAAATCAGTTGTCTGCAGATTAACACAAAATGCAGAGGTCCCCAACAGTCCTCTAAATGCGGGCTGATATTTTCTGAAGAAGTCAGCACAGGATGGAAAAGCGACATTAAAATGGCGTGCTTCACTGCTGAGACATGGAAAAAGAAAAGTTGAATGTAGCATTTTTTTCTTTCACTTCAAAAGGCACAGTTGTCATGCCATGCTTTTAAATGAAGCTTGCTCTGTCTCTGATCTCTGACCCGCGCAGCAGGTGTTTGTGGACAAGCCTGCAGTGGGCCGAGTGGCTCATTTTGACCTCTTTATGATCGAGGAGGAGGGGGTGGTTAAATGGTTATATTCGACAGATGTTGCATGTCAGGGCTCAGGGGAAAATGTGTAGCGCTCTGATAAAGGACAAGGTTGTTGGACAGCACAGATTGGCGGCATTGTTTAGGCGGAGCACAATGGAGACTGGCTGCTGTGAGAAAAAGAAAGAATCTGAAAAGATGAACAAAATCCAGAGGAGGCTGTGGCATTGAGTTTCATACAATGGAAGGGGTGATGCCTTTATTCAACCCATTGTTATTAATGCTTTCTAAGTCTGAATATGCTCCTCCTGTACTTTCACCATTTGATTTTGCTATCTGTGTAAATGTAATCACAAGATTGAGAGGTCAAATCCCACTTCAGGACCCTTAAAGGTCTGCACACCAAAAGCATGAGCACAGAAGATAAGCATTAGAGTTTTGAGATGATGTTTGGAAGCTATATAAAGTGTGAAATGATTGATAGATAGCTGGTGCTAAAATGATATCAGCCAACATAGGATAGCAAAGTACAAGGTTGTGGAATAAAAGTAGAATTGTGGGGCAGATTTATTGATGTTAACCAATTTCTGAAACTGCTTATTCTGACAAAGAATAGTGGTGGAGTTCTGGAGTGTCTATTCCAGCCAAAGTATTGTGCATTTCCACAAATGGGGGGGCACCCTAACTTACATAGAATTTTCTAATGGTAAGAAACTGCAGAAGGCCCATGCAAATGCAATAACAAGATTCAAACTCTACATACTCAGAGCGAAACAAAGGCAGGATTCTCCCATGAAGTAGATTGTTTTCCTTTCTTTTTGTTCCACCATTCTCCCACTTTCTAAACTTGAACTTTAACCTGCTTTCTCCTTATGGAATCACAGGGAAGGAGTAATTAGCATATGTTTAGAACTTATTTATTTACTAGCTGCGTTACTCAGCTGGGAAATGTCCTTAGACAATGGTGATGCACATGTCCTTTTACTTGAAAATTTGGCACACAATCGCCTTTCATTACTCTTTTTGCAACAAATGACATCATTTGGAACACACTATTATACTTTCTTATTGCATTTTTAGTCCGAGTGTAAAACCAAACACTAACTTATAACAGTATGTGGGAAATCTTCAAAAGGTGATAACACATTTTTCCACTTTTGCAACAAATTCAAGTGGTTCACTGGTCCATTTCAATACACAAAAATATGAACATTTATGGAAACATTCACGGATTTCTGCATTAGATTCATAATCAATGCCTGACTTATAATAAACCCATCATTGCAATTTTGGAGGTCAAACAAGAAGTTCCTTTGTTCAAATCAAAATGTTTTAAGGTATGTTTGGCAACAGCAGCTATGTGAATTTCTGGGTATTTATGTGTGTTGTAAAAAGATAAAGCACAACATACAGTAGATAAAAATTTTGGGTGATCCCAGTATATTATGAAATAAATGTGCAATTGAAAAACGAGCATTTTAAAAATGATCTAATTCTAGACACAAATCCATTCATGAGACTGAGCTGCAGTTGTGCGTATGGCCATTATAAAGATTTTGTCCCGGAAGTGGAGGGGCTCCTTGAAGAGGCGAGCGTGCCTTCACAGGTCATTGACTCTTGGATCCTCTGGTCTGCAGATAAAAGAGGAGAAGCAGTTAAAGACAGCGCCCTCTCACATCCAGGAAGGGTATTACCATCTATGCCAAAACCCTGAAAATGCCCCTGTTCATAAATGTGTGACAGTGCATTTAACAATCAAAAGTCAGTTCCATTTAGGATTTTTTGTGTATATTTAGTAACTGAAAGTCTGTTCATTTTAGGATTTGTTTTTTGCATATTCAATAACTGCAAGTCTGTTCACTTTAGCAATTTTTCATGTGAATATTTAGGCGCTGTAAGTCTGTTCACTTTGGGATTTTTTTGTGTGTATTTAGCCACAGATTTTTAAAATTGATTCTGTATATCTAGCATATTGCTATTTTTGATTTGGTTTTCGTCTAATTTGGTGACATCATATAAGCAGAAGAATGTACTTGATTATGATGTCTGGCGTAACCAATTATGAACTTTGGCAAGATCAATAAGTTCATAAACGTCAAAATGACCTCTTCATAAAGCTCCTGTGAAACACAATCCTTTAAGCAGACAACAGTTTACTCCCAGCTCTGCAAATGATACACCATTTTTGTTAACTTGAGATAATGTTGTAAACTTTTCTGATGCAGCTAACAATTCTCCAGTAGTAATGTAGGCTGAGGAATTTTGCATCTCAATCCTATACATTACAGCATCAATATAATTGTCTTCTTTTGCGTTAAATGAGAAAGCTTGGTATTGCTCCCACTTTCTCACTATAAATTAGACAATTTGATACTGAATTTTGATACCAAACACTATATTCACACAATGTAAACAATAAAAAAAACAATTTTCATGTCCACCTTTACATGTGTTATATGATGTGGAATTGGTACCTTATCAATCAACAGTGATTCCAATTCAATAGTTCAAAACCAATATACAGTACACCTTGAAGCAGGCATTGTGTATGAAATCACCAGCTCTTTTAGCTTCTTTTCTTCCACTTCACAACTCAGTGCTGTTTGTTGGTGTTGTTTGTCAACACCGCTCATTGCTTCTCCTGGAGGCCTTCATTTGCAAATGTCATTACATTTCAATGGATGGATGGACATTTTAATTATGTCATGTCATGTCATATCACTGTGCTATGTTCGTTTCGCAACTACTGGCTGCACATATGCTTCAGTGATCTCCAACTCCTTCTGTCTTGCCTACCATTTAGTAGACTAGCCCTCAGAATGCCAGTCCATGCCAGCATATTCTCTGTCTTCCATACCCTCAGACCCCTTCCACAAGACCTGTCATCACATTGCCTTCAATGGTTTCATGCAGTTGTCTCATTACATGCCCAAAGTATCTTAGCTTGTTGGTTTTAATGTGACTCAGCAGCTTGCTTTCTATTCATGCCAGATTGTAGACTTACTCAGCGGTCTTTAGCTTCATTTATGAAATTCTCAGGAACATTCCGATACACTTGTTCTCGAATGTCTGGATGTATCTCTCTTCTTCTTTCCTCAGCATCCAGGTCCTCCATCCAAACATCATTATAAGCTAGACCAAGGCTTTCATCAAGCACAGCTTCATGGCCGTGCTGACAAACTTATTTATCCACATTCTATTGATCTTAGTCATCACTGCCTTGACCATGGCCAGCTTAGACTTGACCTCACCTGCATAGTCAGGATCATTTGTTACTCTTCTTGAGCATGGGAAAGGCACTGGCGCTATATAAATAAAATGTATTATTATTATTACTACTACTACTACCCAGTTGCAGTCTTCCTCCATCCACCAGGATTCCACATAACTCATCAGTATTTGTAGTCATTACTTCCATATTTATTGCATTGATCAGCCTGTTATGCTCTTTTGCAGTCCTCTCAAATAAGCCCACCAGCTCCTTTAGACCTTCTGATAATGTTGCTAATGTATTGGGGGGTTTTGGGGGGTTCTAAAATGATGCCAGTGGGAATATGTAAGTATATTGCTAATGATGAATTACTGTTATATTTAATAAAACAGGCTAAATGCAGTAGGACCTGCCTGGGAGAATACAAATAAACAGCCAATGTGGAGTCAATTCAATATGATTATATGTATTATTTTATTGTCAAATAGAAATACTTAATTCATCATATGTACCAGAATAGGCGCAGAATCCCATAAAGTTTCCTACCGCCACATCCAGTAGTGAGTATGTAGCTCCATATGTTTCAGCTGCCAGTCGTATTCAACTCCCCCAAACCACAGTGGAATGAAACATATAATCCTACACACACCCCCACAAACCCAGTCTGTCTAGCCAGATACTTAGGACCGGTGAGAAAATGTATCATTGGCAAATGGACATTTCATTATGTTAATCTACAGTGCAGCATACTATTTAATATATGTACTACAAAAAAGGCCAAAATGACCCTAAGGATTTGCTAGAAGGAGCCATTGGTCTCTTACCTCTGGACGTGAATATGGGGGTAAGTCATTATAGTGGAAACATTGTTTGTATTTCTAAACAGGAACATTCATCCAGAAGGAGGAATAATTTATTGCCCAAGTTCTCCACAATTTCTTATTTTCCTTTGTTCATGTGGAGCCTGAATAGCAGCTATATTGGCCAAAAATATCTTTTATCATTGGACTTGACCAGCAAGAAAACACAATCAGGAGGATTTTTTAAAAGTGTGATAGACATGGGTATGTCTAGCTAACAAATCCTTTCATTTCATGGGCTTTTCTTCTTGTCATCAAGCACACAGAATGCATTCAAGTGCTCTATTTTAATTGATAGTCTAACGTGGGTGCGGCAAACAGATTACATTAGTAGCATTTTGGCTCATTTTTAAGGACTGTAAGATTGCTGCCCATGCATTCCTACATGATGAGGAACCTTGGGAGTTTACAATGTGTTTATTTCTTGAAGGTGGAGGTGCCTATTATCCTATAATCCTCATGGTAGTACATTTCTCACCAAAAAGTGTATATATATACACTGTGTGTATATATATATACTGTGTATATATATATTATATATATATATATATATATATATATATATATATATATATATATATATATATATATATATCCATCCATCCATTTTCCAACTCGCTGAATCCGAACACTGGGGTCTGCTGGAGCCAATCCCAGCCAACACAGGGCACAAGGCAGGAACCAATCTTGGGCAGGGTGCCAACTCACCGCAGGACACACACAAACACACCAAGCACACACTAGGGCCAATTTAGAATCGCCAATCCACCTAACCTGCATGTCTTTGGATTGTGGGAGGAAACCGAGCGCCGGAGGAAACCCACGCAGACACGGGAAGAACATGCAAACTCCACGCAGGGAGGACCCGGGAAGCAAACCCGGGTCTCCTAACTGCGAGGCAGCAGCGCTACCCACTGCGCCACTGTGCGCCATATATATATATATATATATATATATATATATATATATATATAGAAATAAATAAATAAATAAATAAAGAAAATGAAAACAGGCATGGGGTCTAATTGGGACCCTATTTAACTGCACAAAAGTAAAATGAATTGTAGAAAAAGAAAGGTTATCTTGGACATAGTCATCCATAAATGCCTCACTTTCAGACTAGAGATTTCAATTTCTGTGGAGCTTTGAGCAGTTCTGTTGTTATTCCAGAAATTACTTTTGGCAGTGTTGTTATTTAAATAGCCCACAAAGCAGAAGAGATGAGACCTCTGGGACAGTGACATTAGTGACTTTGGTTATTTTGCATTTACCGCACCATGTGGATGCTCCTGATGCATTAATAGGTGACAATATATACTGCACAAAAAATTAAGAAAACACTTAGTCGTCATAGTTTAACACCAAGTCTAACACCAGGAAGATTTCAGTTCCTATATGAACTGCACTATTAACTATTATCCATTCCATAGGAATAAACCAAATGGCTTGCACATTGCAAGACTTAATAACTACTAGGATATTAATAAACGGCAACCAGAAACTCTTGTCTGTCCTTAGGTGGGATCTTTAACTGCTCTTTTTTTGTTTTATAGGGTCAGCTGGCACCACATTGCACTGATCCGTTTCAGAGCATGTCTTCATTAAATCAACAAATGAGCTCATGTTTTATAGTCCAAAAGTGGTACACATGGCTTTGGAACTTTTCATGTTGCATTTTTCTCACACAGATGCTCCTAGGGTATTTTGTGGCCTCAAGTCAGTTCATAAAATTAAAAGTTATAGCTTCAGCTAATGGACCTTTGGGCTTTTCAAGCTGGCTTCCAAAAGAGCTTTGAATGCACATCAAAAAGAGCCAATAATTGTCACAGAAACAGAAAAAAAAAAAAAATCAAAGTAGGTTTTGTTACCCTGCGTAGTTAATTAGAGTGTCTGCGAGACAGCCTGGCACACAATGATGCGATTAGCTGGAGCTGATGAACTCCCCGATCTAACGACTGTTTCAAAGCTGAGGGTCTGGGAATCAGAAGCGATAGGATTTACAAGAAGCTACTTAGTAGAAACACAACTGGCTTCTCATATGTGGTAAAGATGAGAGGATGCAAGCTATTTAGAAAGATGACATTTATTTGCAGTAGGTATTCTCACAGGGAAGGGGGCTCACTACTTTTATATATTGTAGAAATATTTAATTGGTTGTCTACAGTATATTTCAGTTCTAACACCATAAAGCCCCCGCCCACCCCAAACTTAAAAAGGGTTAAGGCTATCAGGTCACGATGCCCTTTACCAGCTGCTGGTCTCATTGCACCCTGAATCATTATGACAGACACAGACACACCCTTACCAAAAATCAGAAAGTCTCTCCAAAGACTCTCTGCTGCCTATGAGTGGGTTTGAGGGACATGATAAGCTGATATCTTTGTGTTTTCAATCTTTGTGTTCCCCTCCTGGCAATGCCCATTAACCCATATATGACCTAAAATACAAATATATCTGTACAGAGCCAAAGGGCATGTAGCAGGGGAGCTGAAGTTTATCCTTAACAGCAAAAGATAATTAAAAGAACTCTTGAATCCAAACGATGTAGGAAGTCATACTACCAGCTGTTTCACCATGTTGCCACACAAAGATATCCATTCACTCATCAAACATGTAGTGTGGGGTCTGCCCAATAATCCCCCCCAGATGGCTTTCAAAACTATGTGACACAGAAGAAGGCAAGAATAAGCATTAGGTCTACTTTGAAAAATGGCACAAAAAGAGAGAACACTTGTAATCTTCAACACAGACAAAAATAATAATTATACAAATTATTTGCAGCAGCGTTCACCTCATTTGATGTTAGTCTGCATTCCTGAGTTGCAGTGTGATTTCTCATTCTGATGTTTCAACACAGTCAGAAAAGACTTGTCTGGAGGTGGGGAAGATTACACTGGGGATCGCAGTGGTGGCAAATCCTCTTTAGTGAGGAGACTCAGGTATGTGTAGAGAAGAATGATGGCCAATGCCGGGCTCATGGAAAACTACAGGAAGGGCTGTTCAGAGAGCACCATGGAAAGACATACAGCAACAGCACCTGACATTATGGTTTGTGGAGCTACGGCAGATGATAGTTATACTATCCCCTTCCAATGGAAAATGGGACCATGGCTGTCCATTACTGCCATCACTAAGCAAGATCTTCAAAACATCACAACTACTGAATGGTCACTAGTTTCCACAACCCACACCCATATTTAAGACATTATAGGAAGCCTGGATTTTATGTCCTTTACTCCACAGCATCAATCAGCCATGGAGTAACATCCAAGAGGAAAGTGACTCAACTACATGTCACATTGAAGGGTGCTATGTGGCTAATGGTGCACATACTCATCACTGACTTTTTTTGAGTTTGGACTCATTTGCCTCCTACTGTATGTTGGCGTAATCAATTAGGCCAAATTTGGGGAAATCAGACAAACCTTTCATTAAGGTAAAATCTCCAAATCTACAACTCTATTTCTTTACCATTTTTTGACATTGGACTGAATTTTTATTAACTGTTGACAAAACTGCAGCCAAACTGCTAGAGGTATACTGACAGGATGTGACAGAATGTGCAAGTGAAACAAAGAGATGGTGTGAAGTTGATACCGCAGTGGGAGGAAAACTATGTGCGTCTATCATTACGAAACCTCCATTTAAACTATTAAACTATACAGAGTTTCAAAATTCTGTGCACGCCAGCACACGTGCTGAACAAGTATGGTAAAAGTGCTTCCTGTTTTGTCCAAATTTACATCATTTTGGCTACGTGGCTCTTAACACTCATACGGTTGCAAAATACAGAAATCAGACTATGGATGTTCTGGTCAACTCTAACAGAATGGAAAGTTGAGGAAAAGCAGCCAGCTGGGCCATGGACATCAGGGAGCCTGCATATCACATGAAAAAGCAAAACCCTGTAGAGATGTCACAGTAAATGCTGGAGCCGGCAATTGGAAGGCAAAGCCCGACAATTGGGTCTGATCCTAAATGGCAGGCAGCAAGGGGGGTGCCCACATATGCACAGGCCATCACAGGGTCAGTTTCACAGTCTGGATTATGGATTGGACTTGTTTGCTTTGCATGGGAAAACCCTTATTGCCTTTATTTTGCCTTTTTTCCATTTTTGTTCTCTTTTTTGATTTTTGTGAATAAATCCTTTATTTATAAAGATTCTTCAGTGCCCTGTTCTATAGTCCAGAGGATTTTGTGGTTTCCTCCGCCTTGCAAGGCATTTTGTACTATATATTTGGGACATTTAAAAGTATTTTTGAACTGTTAAAAGTCTGTTACCCATTTTTTTTCACATGAGTAGGCCTTGAAGCCTGCTTGTTTGAGTCTGGATCAGAATGCCTGAGGAGAGGCCTGCTTATTAAAGCTCACCAGTTATCATCCTGGTCTGGTATTTTTGAAGGTTCCTTAATGACAAGTTATGTTGCTGCTTTCTCAAAAACTATGATACTTGTTTCTAGATACAGTATGTGTACTAATACATGTGGTATCATCATTTGAGCCTCTTAAAAATTATGGAGCAGTTACAGAAGAAATGAAGAATGGGATCCCTTTTCAAATTACTGTTGTGGGTGACCCAGAGGAAGGACAGGCATCCTGGCCGGAATAAAGGAAGGTTTCATAACTGGCCAGGAGGCCATAATGGGAGGGTCGGGAAAATGTACTCACAAGTAGCATGTCCCACATGACGGGTGGCAGTGTTCCTTAGGGCTAAACCCAATTACAGGGTTGCATGGGAAATGGAATCCAGAAATGCCATCCTGTTAGCGTCTTTGGGATCCGGCAGAGGGCACAGTTGGATGAGGACTGCCCAGGTTTATGCACGATCTGGAAGTGCTCCAGATAACAGGGGCAAGAGACTGGAAACAATTGCTGGGTCGGGCATAAAAGAAAGCCCACTGCCTCAGGTCAAGAGGCAGTGGTCTACACTCATTGAAGAGAGAAGGAAATAGAACTTAAGAGGTTATATAGTGGCTGTAAGTTTAATTGTATAGAACAGTCTGGATTAAAAATCCTTACATTTTCCCCAGGAATTGTGTTGGGATGTGTATGTCTGGGCATTGGGGGGCTCAGTGGCTCCTCCTACTGTTTACAATGTCTTTCCTTAGTATGGTGGAAGCATCCAAGAAGTGGTTAGTGCTTTGTTTATTTTGACATTGTTGTTTGTTTTGTGTTTTGGGTTTAGACAATTACTTTATTTTCTTGCCTTACTCCCTCTGCTTCAACTGTTAGCCTCATCCACACTTCATTTATCAGTGCCAGAGATGAAAAGGTGGAATGACCAAAAGTGTTAATGGATCAGATTCACAAAGTATTCAGGCCCCTTCACTTTCTGCATACTTTCAATTTATAAGGATGCATTTGCAAATTTTTGCACATCATTTAACACTCAAACTCCCGTAATGACAAAGTAACAACATGTTCTCAGAAAGCTTTGGAAATTTATTAAAAACTAGCTGATTACCCAGTGGCTTCGCTCTCTAAATGCAAGGGAAAAAAATAAAATGTAGTATTTATAAAATAAGTTATTAAGTAGTAAACCATTTTGATAAAAGAATTTAAAGAATATATAAGAAGCGTATAAATTATTAAACAGTAAATCATTTCCATAAAAGAATTTGAATGATGTATAAGAAGTGTATACATAATTAAACAGTAAAAATGTAACATTTAAGAATTAAAGATACATTAAGTACTACTGCAGTGGTTTCGGGTAAACTACCTTGTTGACAGCCTTGCACTACGTGCCTGTGATTTAAGAGAAAAATTATTCTGAGAAATGTGGATGCTGTCCTTCCGTGTTTAACGGGCAGAAGGTCCAAACAATTCCCAAGTCCAATACTTCACATGAAGAGGTTGGTACATCTTCTTAGATGTAAACCCGCCATCTTCTTAAAAGAATTCACCACAAAAGCAACCTTAAATGTTGCGTGGTTTTAGTGACCCAAACTCACCTTAAGGGACAGTAAGTAGCCGTGCACAGAAATTTGCCAAGAGAGTCACGCTTTGATGGCGCTGATTACACTCATTCGCAAACATTTCCACTTTCCAAGGAGCCGACAGGGCACTTGAACTGTCACAAACAGTGTGAGAAGGGAGGACACCCCCCCGCAACTGCAAAGCTGTCGACCCGGCGGAGCAGCCCGACATTCCGCACCTCCTAGCGTCCACTTTGTTGTCACGACCCCTCGCCGCTGAAGGCAGTGTCACCTTCACATTGTTTACAGCTCGGTGCAGTTAAAAAGTAGAAAAACACAAAGCTGTTTTCTTCATCTCTTCTACTATCAAGTACTGCCAATTAAAAAAAAGTTACAATGTGGCAGTTTCCACGACAGTCACGTGGACGAATAAATAAAACTTCTCTGTCAGAACACGCCTGGCGGCGGACAGCTCAGCGCTGGAGTCCAGAGAGGATGGCTGGGAGATGGTGACGTGGGGCGCACTTCTTTGGGATAGATTGCCGTGTTTGTGTTTACTTCTTTTCAATATCAGTAAAATAACTCTCACACGAATAATAACAATTTGTAAAGACGATATAAAAATGGCGTCCACAAAAGAAGTGATTAGTTCCTGTATTATAATATGTTCTGTGGTCATACGTAATTTCCGTTTCAAACGTGAAAAGAATTTTATACATATAGATGAAAAACTGAAAGTGTCTTTTGACTGAGTAGAGAGTGAGGCAGTAACATTGCAGAGTATTTTGGAGTGCCATCGTTACTAGTAATAATGAAGGTTTGGTGGATGTATTTATATTGAATGTTTTTTTTTGTATATACACTTTATTTTTCTTTTTGTAATTTCTTTGGGTTATTTTTGGGGCTGTGAATTGTTTTGCACTTCCTGAACAGTATTTTAATAGAGGATGACTGCCTTTCACGGTATATATACATTTTACCTATTCTATTGGATGACATTGGAATTTACTGTAATTACTGTAAAAAATCACCATTCTTTTCTTTATTGATTTTTGTGTGTCATTGCCTTTGGACTGTGTTATAAAATCCACATGACACTGTTTTGCCCCTACACTTGTAAAGAAACTGCACCTTTGTGTTGACACCCAGAGTGTCTGTCTGTGACTCTGTGTCTTAAATGTCTTCTGCTGGTCCTGCTTGATTCCGAACTACAGCAATGCTCAGTGTGTAGTTTGGTGTCCACATTCCCTCTACACCGGGTGTCACACTGCCCTGTTTATCTTTAGGGTAATGTGCTGGCTACTACAATAAAGTTTGCATTCATGTCAGTCTGTGTGTTGAAGTTGTGATATCGCTTGCGATCCACATATATGTGCTCATATAAACTTGGGCCAAAGATCTTACTGTTTGTGCCTGCCATCAATCACACCAGCATCTCCTGGAAAACAAATGATTTGCATGAACGCAGCTTGGTTTAACATTATCTCATGTGGAGTGATGGGGAAATATAACATAAATTAGTGTCTTAACTCACAACGCTCAAAACTTGGGAAATGGTTCGTGGTGACATTCTCAAATTATTCCATTTTCCCCATGGCCAAAAAATATAATGATACCAAAACATTCATATTGGCTAACAGCTCATGGCTTCTTTGCAGATGGAGTGATCATGTGACTTACAAGATTTGTTAAGAGTATTATTTCATCTATCATATTAATATCTTTTTACAAGTTAATATTTGTCCAGGGTTTCAAAAAAATGCTTCTTTTCCTGGGTTGTCTCCAACTGAATGCCATCGTCTGTCAGCTCCTTTCGAGTTAGGACACTTCACAAGCTCTCCTTAGCCCTGGTGAAGTCAAGAGAAGTTTCTTAAATTAGGAAAACTGATAAAATAGGTTGTAAGGGACAGCCCTTGTCTGGATACCCTTGGAATAGAAGGACCGTGGGAGAGAGAGCATGCACAGGGCATTTTCTCCCTCTGTGCTCTAAATGGCAGCCCCCACAGGACAGTATGGGACATGGAGTTCTTCAACATATCCCCGTTGAGTGCTGTGGGTCCCACCAGGGACTGGAGAGCCCTACTTCATGGTGCTTCTGACTCACCCAGAATTGCTTTCGGACCATGTGTACAGAAGACTGGAAGTACTCCAGGGTGGAAGATAAAAGGAGCTGCCTGCCTCACAACAACAAGCCTGAATCGGGTGGAAGGTTGGCAAAGCCTGCATGGAGGAGGCAGTGACAGAGTGGAAGAAGGCAAACAGTTACTATATTGTACTGTGCTTATCATACTTGGGGCTGTAGTGATGGGAAATGCTTACTGAGAAGAGTTTTCCCAAAATAAAGAACTCTTTGTGCTTTTAACTTCTGTCAGTGCCTGCTTGTGTTGGGTGTTTGGGGAGCTGGAGCGCCCCCTGGTTTCCACAACTTTAACTCCTACTCCTAAAGTAGGACCAAATTTGCATCACTCTGGGATTTCTGAGCCAATTAGGAGACGCTTTGAGACGCTTGATAAATACAAGCACTAGTCTCTCTATTTCCTTTACGATTATTAACCTTTACCCAACTTAGTGAGCTACAGGTAGGTGTTGGGCTGTAAACGTTCCTGGTCTTGGGAAGCCTCTTAATGGCACAAAGTCTCCAGGACAGGTATTTACAACAACTTTTGGTCTTTCCTTTTTGGATAGTACACATTATACGGCTTCTTATCTCCATTCAGGGCTGCTCCGTGATGACTTATTTATTTCCATAATGGGTACAACTCCATTTAGCAGAATGACAATTGCTTTTTACCTTCCATTACTACTCTGAAGCCACTTGCACCCTTGGCGACCTCTTGCTAGGCAGAATTATTGATGTAGAATGCCATAACATTCAACAAGTAACCCTTTCCTCATAACATGGTCATATAAAGTTCCAGGTCGGAGGGCTGACAAAGCAATGCTGAACTATTATTGGCTAACATTCACACAAGGCGCTACTCATCTCAACCCAGATGTGTTCCACTTTGTCTGGATGCAGCAGAATGTGTTACAAAACTTTCTGTAACTGTGAGTGCTTCAGCAGAGCCGTGAACCCAGTGACCAGGCAAACCATTAATCCAGGAGTGTGATTGTAAAATGTACTGTACATGGTCCATGTGAATGCACTCCACAGAACAAATCTGTGTTTCATGAGTCTGCTTTCTTTTTTCTGGCTGTGGACCCAGTGGAAATATGACATCACTTTCAATTATACTGGCCGCTTCTCATCGGGAGACCACTGTTGAGGTTTGCGGCTATTGTCAGTTTAGAAGTTGCACTTCACAGTGGGTTTGATGAAGGCTGGGATTTGGGATTTTGTACACATTGTTTTTATCTGATGAGTCGCATAAGAGATTTAAAAACTGTTCCAATAATAAACAACATCTTTATCAGTCCTCCACATTTATGTGTCGAAGCCAAAGCCCAGAAGAGAAAGACAGAAAATCATGCAAGAAAAATGTACGGTCAGCCACACAAGACAGCTGAGTCACCTTAGAGTGGGAGTTGAATAGGAAAAGAGGATCTCTAGTAAAATGAGAAGTTGGAACTAATCAAATGAACACTTTTCTCATATTTCTTTAGAGAAGAGTGTCTCACATGGCTCCATTTCTTAAAATGGAAAGAGCAATGCTCTGGTCTTCAGATACTTGTCATAAATGGCATACTTCTGTCCCGGTTTCTTCTTTAGTTTTTTTGACACTTGGATTACTTAACCCCATTTTACCAGGAAAATATTTTTTTCAGTGCATTTACAGTTTTATTCAGACATTTCTTCTGAAGCTAAACATTGCTTTGAATAGTCAGGAGAAGCTTACAGGTGTCAGGCTCTGGATGGGATGCCAATGATTTGGATATGGACATAACTTTTTCAGTTTTGTGAACACAGCTGTTGAACATCCAGATATAGAACTCATATCTTTGAAACAAAATCTTTACTTGACTTTCTTTAGAAATATTGAAACACAGACAATTGTGTTTAGTTTAAGACATAATGCCATCTCATCCGATTCTTAAACCCACATATTATGCAGTTGATGCCATCCTGGGCCATTATCTTGTCCTTGAGCTTATTGCAATCACTTCTGGCTTACTTGTTCTGGTCATAATAAGCTGTCTTAGCCTCAACTGTCAAGAACAGTGCCTGTATGTTAGCCCATTCTGTATGCCCCAAGCAATATCAAAAACTTAAGCTTCAATGTTGTCTCGCAACAGCATAAGTACCCATAATGATCCTAATGCTCTTTCTTCCCAAAGAGCTGCTCTACCCTGATTATGGGTCAGCACCTCGGCAAGCTGGGTATGCTGGTGTCCTACATGGGTCTGCAATGCCTGCACCTCTTCAGTCAAGGCAGGTACCCCACCGCGAGGTCCACCGGTTCTGATATTTCTCTGATATAAAATTCTGCTGACTATGCCACTGTAGCAATAAGACAACATAAAGATCATAAAGAGTTGGGGAACCACCGGTGACCCATATAATTGGTGGAAAAAAAACCAAAGGAGAATAAATGGCATCAAGTTATGCGGAGTGTCTTTGCAGATGGCAGTGAAGGTGGTTATGAGGCTTAGCAATTGGAAGGGGCAAGTCTAGGAGGTGAGAAACTGGAAGTGATAATACAAGTCTTTGGCTGTCAATCTTCTGCTCTGCAGAAGGAGGAAGAGGAGGGGCAGTTAAATATAGCAGCACCCTGTGGCTCGGAGAAGAATTATCATCAGTCACACACGTGCGACTAGGGGGCAGTTAAAGGACCCGACGAGCAGTGCAAAACCACAAGACAGACGACTGAGATGGTGTACTAACGGCTCTCTCTTTATTTCTACAGGAAAGACAAACAACAAAAGAGCACAGCATCTTGAGTTTGTCTCAAAAACCTACTCCAGACATCTGAGCCGCTTCCGTGTTCCTTTTTCACCTCCTGTCCCTTGCAGATGACATTACCACTATCCCAAGATCCTTCGTGTCATCTTTCCCAGCATTCCTACTTCAGTTCCCACCTCATAAATACATCCGTGTTGCACCCGTTGTCTGTCGATTGTACCATTCAAAACTGACTGTTGTTCAAGTGCTTATCACTGTGGTTTACAGTATATGGGGACGGAATCCACAAACCTTAATCTGTGCGTCTGTGTTTTCTTCACACATCATATAAGCCCTATAGTTGTCCCCCAAATGAACATGTGGGACAGTCACTTAACCCAATTTAGAGGGCCAGCAGCATTGGGCACAAGGCAGTGAAACAGCCATGGACGTGGCACCAAGCCATTTAGTATATAATTTTTTCTTAAAAATGTTATGCCCTCTTCCCTGTACACATTTCAATTTGGACTGTAAGTATCTTTTGTGTAGAACATATACTTTTTCACTGAACAAATTACAGTCGACCCTTGATATATGACCGGCCTGACATGCAAACAACTTGGTTTACGATCCAAAAGTTTTGTTTTGAATTATGACCAGCGTAACAGAGTTATGACCCAAATGTGGTCACCTGTATCCGCTTGAACGATTGTAAACAAACAGCCGAGAGCGTTCGTAAGTGTCAGTCGGAACCCAGATACGTGTGTTTGTGGATGAAGGTAAAGAAAGTGATCATAATCGAAACAAAGAAGGAAATAGTGCGGAAATATGAGAGTGGCGTTCGTGTGACAGATCTCGCTAATATGTACAGCATGTTGAAATCCACCATCTCAACAATTTTACAAAGAAAAGATTTGTATAAGGAAGCTAATGTTGCTAAAGGTGTTACTCAAATCTTATGGAAGGGGGATCTCCTTCCAGCCAATAACCACCTTCCATTTCAGTCTCCTCCTCCTCCCTTCCTGCAAGCCATAGATGTCAACTTAAATGGTTAATACAGTATGAATTTGTTGTTTCAGATAGGCTAGGCACTTTTTATAACTTTTTGGTTAGTACATTAGAAAAATTATTGGTTTTTGGTAAATTATGCACATTATACAACCTTTTTTATTATGAAAAAGTAAGTAAATGTTGGCTTCCTGGGTCCTCCCTGTATGGAGTATGCATCTGCTCCCCGTGACTGCAAGGGTTTCCTCTGGGTACTCCGGTTTCCTCCCACAGTCCAAAGACATGCAGGTTAGGTGCATTGACGATTCTAAATTGTCCCTAGTGTGTGCTTGGTGTTTGGGTGTGTATGACCTGCAGTGGGTTTGCACCCTGCCCAGGGTTTGTTTCCTGCCTTGTGAACTTTGTTGGCTGGGATTGGTTCCGACAGACCCCAGTGACCCTGTAGTTAGGATATAGTGGGTTGGATAATGGATGGATGGATATGTAAGTGTTGCTGTGGGGGGTTCGGAATGCATTATGGGTATTTCCATTATTTCTTATGGGAAAAATAGTCTTGACTTACAACCAACTTGAGTTATAACCAGCCCTTGCAAACGAATTGAGTTAGGAACACCTGTACACCTGCTTATTCATGCAATTGTCTAATTAGTCCATCACGTGGCAGCAGACCAATACATAAAATCATACACATGCATGTCAGGAGTTTCAGTTAATGTTCATGCCAAACTCCAGAATGGGGAAAAAATGTGATCTGTGTGATTTTGACTGTGGCATGGTTGTTGGTGCCAGATGCCAGTATGTGTGTAATTGCTGATCTCTAAATTTATTCAGAATAATGCAAGAAGCAAACATTCAGCGAATGGCAATTCTGAGGAGTGAAGTGCCTTGTTGATGAGAGAGGTCACAGGAAAATGGCCAGAGTGGTCCTAGGTGACAGAAAGTCTACACTAACTCAGATAACTTGTCTCTACAAAAGCACAACATGTCGAACCGTGAGGTGGATTCGCTACAACAGCAGAAGACCATGATAGCTTCCCCTTCTGTCAACCAAGAGCAACAACCCAAGGCTGCAGTGGGCATAGGTGTACCAAAGCTGGACAGCTGAAGACTGGAAAAAAGTAGCCTGGGTTCATGAATCTTGATTTCTGCTGAGGCACTCAGATGCTAGGATCAGAAGTTTGTTAAAAAAGCATGAATCCAATCACCCAACCTTCCTTGTGTCAACAGTCCAGGCCAGTGTTGTTGTAATGGTGTGGGGCCCATTATTACCAATCAATTATCTCCTGAATGCCACAGCCTATTTGAGTATTGCTGCTGACCAGGTGCATCCCTTCACAGGCACAATTTAGCCATCTTCTAATAGCTACTTCCCGCACGATAATGCACCATGTCACAAAGCAAAAGTCGTCTTAAACTGGTTTCACGAACGTGACAATGAGCTCAACATTCTTCAGTGTCAGGTCATTCAATAGATCATTCTGCTCAACATAGCAAGTCAAGATTTGAAGAAAGCTAAAGTCCTCCTCTCACCACACCAAATGCGGGCTTGAATGACAAATTTAACAGTGAGCGATTTTAAGGTGAGACGAGGAAGGATTTGATGGATGCACAGCAATCCACATACTCGTCAATTTTCTCCTCAGTCAGGAAGCCGATGACCTGGAGGGAGAGTCTTAACTTTGGCTGACAATCGCCTACCACTCAGACTCTTCTGCCTCATACAGGATAAATCTTTCAAGATGTGCCAAAACTTAAACCAAACGTCTATGGAGAGACCTGAAGGTGGTAGATTATAAAGGCTCCACATTCAATCAAACAGAGCCTGATAGGATCTTCCAGAAAGAATGGTATAAACTGCCCCAATCTAGGCGTGCAAAGCTTGTAGAAACTCATCCAAGAAAACTGAAGCTGTAATTGCTGCCAAGGAGGCTTCTACCAAGTACTGAATGAAGGGTCTGAATACTTACATGAATGTGTGATTGCAGTTTTTGATTTTTAATAAATTTGCAAACCTTTCTGAAAATAAGTTTTTGCTTTGTCATTATGGGTTACTGAGTGCAGATTTATGGGCAAAAATGTCACATTTATGCATCGAAAATTAAATCTATATCATAAGTGTGTGGAGAATGAAGGGGTCTGAACATTTTTGAATACATTGTATTAGAATGACGTTTGCTATTAATACCACAGTAATCACCATCATCTCTATTACTATTTTCATGACCTTTGCCAACACCATCACCATTTTCATAGCCATAGCCATTGCCATAATTATTATTGTCACCAACACCTTCATTACTCCCACTTTATTCTTTTTCTATTACTTACCTTCTTTAAAGTCTGCTTGCCCCCTGAGCATTATTAGACCATAATTAGGCTCACGTAGCTCTATTTTGGGACAATTAAACCAATTAAGGCCATTCACATTATGGCTGCACCCTGTCAGTGATGAGCACACTTCCCTCTTCATCTAGTCCTCCTCTCACGCTGCATTTCGGCCTGCATCCATTTGTGAAGCAGTAAATGACCCGAGGTTAGAATTCATGAGAAACACAGCACCAGCTGTTGTCCCTTAAAGGATTTACAGTATAAAAATGTTTAACTTTTTGTAACCACATCCTTAAAGGACTTCAAACTGACCCCAAGCCGAAATTAGCCGATTTCCCAGCCACAACAAACAGAACTTGTTTTTCATTTGACACATTATATCACAGTCCTTTCATGTGTATAGCTTGGCATTTTCACATCATGAATCAAATAAAGTTTATCATAAACAACAACAACAACAAAAAAAGGAAAAATCTGTGTCTGAGTAAGTATTTAACTGCACAGCTCTGTCACAGCATAAGATCTTCGGAGGCTAACCAAACTCCTACACAGTGTGAAAGCCTGAAATGTCCTTCTAGCATTTATTGTGGTAAACCCTGGCCCAGAAACTCAGGGCTGTTTCAAATTATGACCATCTAAAAATATATGTGTATAGCATTGTTTCCTTTTGGATGGTATCATTAAACTGAGACATGACAGAAACAATTTTCGTCTTTTGGATGATTTTATGATTTTCCATCTGCATCAAACTTGCCTTGGTTTTAATTATGTTTGGCCAAAAAATATAAGAATGACTTAAGTGCCATGGGGATTCTTATTCTTAATATTTGTACTTAAATACAACCCTGAGAGGCACATAATGCTGAATTTTAAAGCTGCCGACTAGGGAATGCAGTATTAAAAGGCTAGATGTTAGACAAGGCCAGGGCAGTGCTATAAATTCATTAAGCTCCAGTCCTGAGTGCACTTCAGTTTCACTGTGATTTAACCATTTACACGTTTGATCAACTTTCAGCGTGACATGAAGATGAAGTCACTGGAAGATTAGTGGCTTAGTCCTTAGTCCCAACCATTGTTTGAGCCTCAGACTGTCATGTAACCCATCAGTGATTCAGGTTTTGCAATATAACAATTTTTCAGTACCTGTGATTTGAATGGATAACATCGTAACATCTGTAAAGCTGATTGATAACGCTATTCCATTTGATCCAACAAAGTTCTTTTAAATAATTAAAGAATCGCATAGTTGGGGATAAAGGGTGGTAAATTCAAAAATTGAATCCTTTTATTTTTGTTGTTCACTGAAATGGACACCCCGACTCTCCCTGATGAATGTTGATGTACCGTACATATCTCTGGTGTCTCCTCCATCCAGATTTGGTGTCTCATGGCCTTGTGCAGCATACAGTCTTTTGCAGTAGATGTTCCGTTACCAAGTTTCTCATTTTGCAAGGAGACTAATATACTGTGGTGAAGCGTGCCCAGTGTTCATGACAGATCAGCGCGGGTTCAGGTAATAGTGCGGCTCCGACTCTGTGTGTTTGTGTGCGGGGTACTTAATGAGGAAAATAGCTTGTTGTGACCATGGGGATGTTAAGATTCACACCGTCTGAAGATGGTGATTTGTTTATTTTAACATGGGATTCCCCAGGAACACATCCAGCCCTGGCCCGGCATCACACTCACTCACAGAGACACTAATAAGCAGCATAATAAACCGATAGATAATAATGAATATATTAATCAAATAATGACAAAGAACAAACAATATTTTAAAAAGTGTATGTAAGAGCCCTTCCCAACTCCCCAAAGGCGATAATTATCTATATACACTAAACAATAAACAAGAAACGCTGACAATAAAGTTGAAAACAGTCCAGGATAGCAGAGGCAAGATGATGATGGATGTATGAAATGAAAAACCCTGTGAAACCCTCTGAAAGCAATGTAGCAAAGTTTTCTCCTACCAGGTTCCCATTGCAGCATGCAGATTTGAGGTGTTTGGGAGTGCTCCCCAGAATGAACAGAAATCTAATCAAGATGAACTGACACATGCCAATAGGCACAAGGCAGCACTTACATCCAGACAAAAATGTAATCCAAAAGTATGAATGATGAGTAGAAACAAAAAACAAGCAGATATTCCCAACATCTTTAAGAGCCTGTCTGATTAATCTCCTTCTCATCAACCCCTGACTCTTCAGTATCTCCCCAGTAATGCCAGGGGCGCTTGAAGATGTAGGTCATTTTAAGTAGCTCTGCTACAGTCTGTCCATTCATGTGTGAGAGTATGGTAAACTCAACCATTCCTCACTGGCACTTCTTGGCTTCCTAGTGAGGCACTTACACTCATGGGGCTATAAAGTGTCTGAAGGGAACAAGGGAGAGAAAAATCAAGGAACACAGAGTAAAAGAAAACAAGAGAATCAGGTGGTCGATGAAGGGATTGCAGTCAGGAAGCCCCATGGGGGAGTGAGGAGAATGGTGGACTCAGGGAGATGAACATGCTTAGCTGATGAAGCACGAATGATCGTCACTCTCGGACACCTGCAGACACAGAAGGAAGGTCGCAGAATGTGGGAGCTGGGCTTGGAGTTTGTCCTGGTGGATGCAGAGGAAGATGGTGAGGATGAGAGTCAAAAAAGGGTGACGGTTACAACCCTCCTGAGTAGACCTCAGGGTGAACAGGGGAGACATATTGACAAAGACAGCACTGGAGTTCAAAACGTGGTCTGATCTCAACAATTTTTGAATTTAGCTGATTGCTTTGATTATTAGATACAGTACGTCACTGCATCATTGATTTTATGGCTTACTTATTGAAGATTTCTGCACCTGCTCATTAAAAACTGTTTTGATTTATTTATTGATACATTTGCACTAAGCAAATTTTTCCCCATTCTGCTGTTTGTGTCCTCATTGACCTAGTCCATCCCAGTCATGACCATCGATGCCCCAGGGAAACAGGAAGAAATCAGGGTTGCAGGGACCTGGTGCATCCCATTGACCAAACTAGAACCTGGTGGAGACATGGCTGTTTAGGGAATTGTGGCCTGTCCAGAGTCTGAAGATAGCCACCTTCTCAGGTCTTGTAAGTAGGTGGTATGGGTCATACCTATCATAGCATGGGGGCCAATGCAACCACTTGGTGTATTGATTGGCCATAATGCTGGTCCTAGCTTTGTGGTAAGTGGTAGATCTGTCTTCCTGTCCTTTTATAGATCATTCCTTAGCCAATTTGTCTGCAACTTCATTGCCTAGTACTTTGCAGTGGGGAGGAATCCACTGCAGAATTATTGTGTGGGCTCTCCATTGGGAAATAAGAGCAGTAGACATAGCATCCATCTCAGATATCAATGTAACAACAACAACATTAATTTATATAGCACATTTTCATACAAACAGTAGCTCAAAGTGCTTTACTTAATAAAGAATAGAAAAATAAAAGACACAATAAAAAAATAAAATAAGTCAACATTAATTAACATAGAATAAGAGTAAGGTCCAATGGCCAGGGTGGACAGAAAAAACAACAAAAAAAAAAATTCCAGACGGCTGGAGAAAAAAATAAAATCTTTAGGGATTCCAGACCATGAGACCGCCCAGTCCCATCTGGGCATTCTACCTAACATAAATGAAGCAGTCCTCTTTGGATTTATGGTTCTCACGGAGGGACTTGATGATGATGGTCACGTAGACTTCTGCCTTTTAATCCATTCATCATTGTTGGAGCATCATGATGCTTTGAGTAGGTGGTGGTGGCGCAGGCCGCCACCACAAAGAAACCGGAAAAAGAAACAGAAGAGAGAGTAGGGGTCAGTACGGATTTTAGAGCCACCATGAATAGTTATTATGAAGAATTGAACATACAGAGTATCAGGATTAAGTTAAATTGAAGTTATAGAAAGGCCATGTTAAAGTAATGTGTTTTCAGCAGTGTTTTAAAGTGCTCTACTGTATTAGCCTGGCGAATTCCTATTGGCAGGCTATTCCAGATTTTAGGTGCATAGCAGCAGAAGGCCGCCTCACCACTTCTTTTAAGTTTTGTTCTTGGAATTCTAAAGAGATACTCATTTGAGGATCTAAGGTTACGATTTGGAATATAAGGTGTCAGACATTCCGATATATAAGATGGGGCGAGATTATTTAAGGCTTTATAAACCATAAGCAGAATTTTAAAGTCAATCCTGAATGACACAGGTAACCAGTGTAGTGACATTAAAACTGGAGAAATGTGTTCGGATTTTCTTTTCCTAGTTAGGATTCTAGCAGCTGCATTCTGCACTCGTTGCAAACGATTTATGTCTTTTTTGGGTAGTCCTGAGAGGAGTGTGTTACAGTAATCTAGTCTACTGAAAACAAACGCGTGAACTAATTTCTCAGCATCTTTCAGTGATATAAGAGGTCTAACTTTAGCTATGTTTCTTAGGTGAAAAAATGCTGTCCTAGTGATCTGATTAATATGCGATTTAAAATTCAGATTACAGTCAACAATTACCCCAAAGCTTTTTACCTCCGTCTTGACTTTTAATCCTAATGTATCCAGTTTACTTCTAATAGCCTCATTGTATCCATTATTGCCCAATCACTAAGATTTCAGTTTTCTCTTTATTTAACTTGAGAAAGTAACTATTCATCCATTCTGAGATACAAGTCAGACATTGTGTTAGTGAATCAAGAGAATCGGGTCATCAGGTGCTATTGATAAGTACAGCTGTGTGTCATCAGCATAGCTGTGGTAGCTCACGTTGTGCCCTGAGATAATCTGACCTAACGGAAGCATGTAGATTGAGAAGAGCAGCGGACCCAGGATAGAGCCTTGTGGAACACCATATCGGATATCATGTGTCTTTGGGATGTGATTACCACAACTCACAAAGAATTTTCTCCCTGTCAGGTAGGATTCAAACCAATTTAAGACACTGCCAGAGAGGCCCACCCATTGACTAAGGCGATTTCTAAGAATATTATGATCAATGGTGTCAAATGCAGCACTCAGATCTAAGAGGATGAGAACAGATAAATGGCCTCTGTCTGCATTCACTCTCAAATCATTTACTACTTTAACGAGTGCAGTTTATTTGCTGTGATTTGTTCTAAAACCCGACAGAAATTTATTAAGAATAGCATGTTTATTGAGGTGGTCATTTAGCTGCATAATGGCTGCCTTCTCCTTTACTTAAGAAAGGCAGGTTAGAGATGGGTCTAAAATTTTCAAGAGCCGAGGGGTCAAGATTATGTTTCTTAAGTAGGGGTTTAACTACAGCAGTCTTAAGACAGTCTGGGAAGACCCCTGTATCTAATGACAAATTTACTATGTCAAGAACATTATCAATTAGCACGCCCGATACTTCTTTGAAATAATGTAATGAAGATACAAAATTTACAGTTTGCTAAATATGACTTGCAATACTTAACAGTAAATGTTAATTTACTGTTTTTATTTTAGGATTATTTAGGCATATTGTTAAGTGAATAACTGCATGCCCATAGCTTAAGCTGACCTTGTCTGTACTGTGTTATCAAAGTGTTCTGTAAATGGGACAGCAGGCAGGTACAAATGAACTCATTAGATTATAACCAATGATTCATATGTTTTTCAAGAAAAATATGAATAAATGTATTTTTAAAGAGTGTTTGCTGGTTGGTAAACAAATGTAAAAAAAAAATTAAAGAAAAATTATAACTACCATTAGAATGTACATGCTTAAGCTTGAATAATCTAACCAGTGTGTATATGCTTATAAAAAGATGTGGAATGAAGGTTTGAGTCTTTAATGCATATTAAAAGTAACTAAACTACCAAACAATCAGAAGATGGGAACTTATAAATTTTCCAATTTTGGCAGAGGAAACATCTTACATAAAGAACCCATCAAAGGCACCCTATTAAGGAAAGTATCTTAAAAGTATCTTCAGACACATAACGAATGTCAGAAAGAGAGAAGACAACTAAGTCAAATTTACCATCTATTGTTGCTCTGCTCGCAAGCATCAAACCTGGCTTAAGAAGACAAAGACTGCAACAACTAAAGCTACAGTCACCTGATTAGAAGCTTGCTGTTTGACCCTGATTTAAATTGTTCAGGTTATATGTTTTTTCTCTGCAAATAAACATAAGTAATACTTGTAATAAAGTTTGGTATTATCCTGCTGAAGTTGTCTTGTTGTTTATTGACATTTAGGATTGAATAATGAGTGGTAATATAACGAGCTAAGTTTGTTCATGTTAAGTTCTGTCAGGGGCAGTGATTTTAGTGTGGACTGCCATAATTGTGACATGGCAAGAGAAGAATTTCAAGCAAGTCCTTGGTTTCTATTAAAATATTTGTGCAGTCATTTCAAAGGTAGTTATCTCAGTATGGAGCACAACATCTGTGATTTGTGGCAGGAGTACAGTTTTTGAAGCAGCTTTTGGCCTTTGCTAAAAAATTCCAGCCTTTTCAGGAGAACTGAATTGGGTGCCATATATGTAGCTAGGCAAGGGCAGTGACAGGTCCTTGGCTGCTATTGTGTTGGAGGCACACGTGAATGAATGTCAAATAAGTAAATACTGTGGGATGCACACAAAAAAACCCCAAGGATAACAATTTAGGCATTTCCATGTATTCATTTGTCCATCTTAGCAGTTAAAATGCCCTTCTTTAACAGTTTTTCATGATAAAACAATCATTCCAAAAGCTTCCATAAGATTGGACGGAAATCTGTAGGTTTACATCACCATCATGCTCTTCAAACCATTGAATGACTCCTGGTGCCTGCCCATTGTCATCCTTGAAGATTCCACTACCTGTAGGACTAAAAAGAAGCATCACTAGCAAATTAGTCATGTTTAAACATCATCTTAAGCATAAAGGAATATTACTTGCTTGCAGTACTCAGTACAATTTGTCTGTGTGACCTTTCTTCCTGGTGTTGGGATTTACTCTAAACTGGATTAAGTATGTTTGATATATGAGAGAATATATATACAGTATAGCAATCAAGAAGGCTAATAAGATATTAGGTTATATATCATGATAAGTGGAATACAAGCCAAAGAAGGTTATGCTTAAGTTACATTATGTTCTAGTGAGGTCTCTCCTTGAGTACTGTGTTTAGTTCTGTCCTCCATATTCAAAAAAGGACATAAAAGTGCTAGAAAAAAAAAGAGCAAGTAGACTGATTCCAGGACTGAGATGTATGAGCTGTGAGGAGAGATTGGAGGAGTTGAACCTTTTTAGTTTATGCAAACAGAGATTAAGAGATGTCATCATTAAAGTAGTTGAAGTTATAAAAGAAATCAAGGTACTGGATTCCGACTTTTACTTCAAAATAAATTCAACAAAAGCACAAAGACGATGGTTGAAATTTTGTTAACTGAAAATGTTTTTTACATTTTATAAAGTTTTTCTTCACATAAAAAACAATCTTTATATATAATACAGTACAGTGGCTGTCTGTTTGTCTGTCCAGGATTTTAAATCACCTGTAACTCGTAAACCATTTGACCTATTGACCTGAAATTTGGTACACATATACTACGTGATGTCCACTATCCTCCAAGGTTATTCCTCTTTTTATTTTTATTTTATTGTATCGTAGAAGTAACTCTTAGCAGTGGGCAGCAGGGCGGCCATGCGGTGCATGCATACAGGCGCTGTTCTCATCCCTACCACCTTCGCCGTCACTTCCCTTATCTCTTCATATCTTAAATCATTCTTGATGGAGATTGAAGACTTAAGTACCAGCTTAAGTGAAAAATGAAAGAAAACGTACTAAGTTATTGCAACACGAACACTGACTTAATCAGTTTTAATGCGAAAAGATGCAGACAAAAGAAGAGAATTAGGCTGTTAGGGTGTAGAAACGAAAGGCTGCTCAGGAAGCAGCAAGCGCATCAACCTCTGAGCAAATGAATGCTAAACAAACAGAGAAAGAGGATGAAAACTATAATTTATTGTGGTAGAGAATGGGACTTCAAGGACCTTCAAATGTCAACTTGATGTTATTTTGAACAATCTACATGAATACAATTAGTTAGCTTTGTTAGGCTGAATGACCTGTGCTCATCAACATCACCCTGGTGTTATAATATACAAATGTTTTGTTGTATTATCAGATCCCCTACCACATGCACCTAACATGAACCTAATCTCTTAGATTCTTTTCTTAATGGGTGATAGGAAGAAATGTCAAACTCAGCAATACAACTCTTACCTTTAACCTCTTTTCTGTCTCACTGTCTGTATTACATCATATATATTTCACCTGAACGACCCCTATAGTAGGCTGCTATAGCAGGCTGGGACTTTCTTTAATTCCATTGTTTTACTTCAAGTTTACCACTAATAAAGGACCTTACAAGAGCATCCTCTCATGCCCTTAAGGGACCTCAGTAAGATAAGAAATTAACAAAGTTAGTGTCTCAGCAATGCTAGTAGCAGTCAGATAGAGACAACAGCTTTAAGCTTTCACTTAAAAATTGTAATTATTTTCCTTAAAATCAATAGCAAGAAATATAAAGTGATACAAAGAAGCATAAAACCTGTGTGGGTTCATACAATCCCATTCTTGTCTGCTTTGCCCGATTTTGTGCCATTTATTTGTATTGATGTTTCCTTTGTTTATGATGTACCTTATTCTTTGTTTTTTATTTGATTATGTCCCATGTGTTTTATGAGTGGTTCCCCAAGAGGCAGGATCACCAATCACTGTCAGTAACTGCTCTCCATACTTTATATTAGAGAACCTTTCATAGTTCCTGGCAGTTCATTTCAAATGTCACAGGGTGTGAAGTGTTTCTTGTGTTTACGGTGCTTTTTGCTTTTGCTTTTGCTCTGTGATTTCCTGGATATTTTGAACTTGTATTTTAACTTTTATTTAATAAAGATTACTCAAGGCAATTTTTCGTATCTAGTTGGAGTTTTGATAGTATCCCCAGCCCCCAGAGGGCAACCTTTGAAAGTATTTTTGGGAATTCTTAATTTTTAGGACTCCTAAGTCATGACACCTATTTACAACAACAAGACACAGATAACACTTTCCCGGATGGTGCATCAACTTAGTTACAATATATATATATATCCTTAACTGAAAAATGCCAGAGAGGGAGAGCCATGAACGTCTCTTAATCACCAAGCCTCAACAGAGAGAGTAAGAGACACAGCCCCTTGCAAGTGTCTCATAGCTGAGAGACAACTGACAAATGTCCCCTCCGTTCTTTCCCATAATGAGGAAACAGATGAAATAGCGTGGTTTACTTCTCCATTAGAAGAACACCCTGACATTTTATAGCTTCTCAAAACACACAGAAATTGTTACAGAGTATCATCATCAGCCCAAGGTTATTTCCCCAGGGGAATCAGTAGGTACACAATATGATTACAGTAATCCCTCGCTATATCGTGCTTCGACTTTCGCGGCTTCACTCTATCGTGGATTTTAAATGTAAGCACATCGAAATATATATCACGTATTTTTCGCTGGTTCGCGGCTTTCTGTGGACAATGGGTCTTTTAATTTATGGTACATGCTTCCTCAGTTTGTTTGCTCAGTTGATTTCATACAAGGGACGCTATTGGCGGATGGCTTAGAAGCTATCCAATCAGAGCATGTATTACGTATTAACTAAAACTCCTCAATGATATAAGATATGCTTCCCACGCGGTGCTTGATTGTTTGCTTATTTGGGTGTGAGCAGAGGGGCTGTTTGCACAGAGGTTGTTTGCCTAGAAAATACGGACGCTCCTCTACAAAATGCCGCTTTATCGCGGTGCTTCTGCATACTTAAAAGCACGTATTGATTTTTTGATTGTTTGCTTTTCTTAGCAAGCGCTCTCTCTGACATTCTCTGCTCCTGACGGCACTCATTTGAAGAGAAGATATGTTTGCATTCTTTTAATTGTGAGAAAGAACTGCCATCTCAGTCTTGTCATGGAGCAGAGTTTAAACTTTTGACTAAAGGGTGTTATTTCATGTCTAGGGGGCTCTAATAATATTAACAGTGTGGGAGAGTTTATAAGGGCTTAAAATATATAAAAATAACCATACAAGCATATGGTTTCTACTTCGTGGATTTTCACCTATCGCGGGGGGGTCTGGAACGCAACCCCCGCGATCGAGGAGGGATTACTGTATGCAAAAAAACTTTGAATCTAGCTTTGTCTTTTGGCCTTTCCCAGAATGCACTGTACTCCTATTCAGCTGGACTAGACTTTCAAGGTAAAGATTTTTACCTGACATCCATGAGCTGAAAAGGTTAAAATATCCTCTATACTACATACGTATGTTGGTATATATCTCTTTTGATTTCTATCTATCCATCTATATATACAGTAGATTCCACAGAATCACCTTTCTGCTATTACAACAGTGTAACCCATTTTGAGACACCTGTGGTCCAATAGGACCTATTTGCGGATTCTCTGTGCGACGTGGGATAGGGTGGGGACAGACATCAGAAGGTTATCATTTGCTGCCATACTTAGAAGAAAAAATATTCCAAGATGCTTATTGTGATGCATCAGACTATATTAATCTGCCTCTGTAATCAGATGATGTGAAGGTTAGATTGGGTTGGGAGAAAGTTTGCCTCTCTGACTGTGTGCTTCAGGGTGGACTGGTTTGTGGTTCTACCACCAGGAACCTTGCTAAAGGTGATTCATCAAATGGAAGTATGGACAGATCTTAGTGAGTGAGAAAGTAGGTTTGTAAAATAAGTAAATGGATGAATGAACAGCTGGCTGCATGAGACAGTGAACTCCCCAACTGTACTGTATCTTCATAGACAGCCTTTTATCTTTATTCTGTGCATTTCTTCCTTTTTTTCCCCAATCACATAAATAAAAAGCAGCACCTTTAACCTCAAGCACACTTTGCCAATAATTTTTAATGCCGATCGTCAAAATGCATTATTAAGAAAAAAAAAGGGAATTTATCCAAGCAATAGTATAAACATGATAGCTGAATAAAAGGCTTTTCATTTTGAAATCCAAACACTGGACTTTGGACACATAAACACTGCAGCCCTCAAATGCCTTTCATCCAAATATAAAAACAAAGTGTTCATAATGTCTAAGTTTAGAAACAACATTTAAGAATAGAATTCTGTTGTCTACACAATCACAAACAAGCAGCAGACACAGACTGTCATTCTCACTCACTCTTTTCATTTTTTATGCATTGCTTTTTTATTTAAGGGATGGGATTCTTCCCCAGTAAACGAAAGGCCTGTCCGCTGGGCAGATTTTCCCGACAGCCACTCTCGACTTTAAGAGGTTGCCTTTCCTTTCCCACCATTCAGCATGGACTTGATTGCTGAACTACAGCTCTGTGTAAACAGACTCAGATGAGCTGAATGGCCTTCTTCCTTTGTCAGTACATACAGTAATTAATAAAGAGAAAACATACATTATTAATTGACTTGTTAATGTGAATGTCAGCAATGACTGCTAACAGTTGGGAAGCTCAACATTTTTATTTATTATGCAGGCTTTGTTAAATTGTGAACAAATTCCACTTCTGTTTGCTTGAACTGCCCACTGGAACCTGAGCTCCTTATGGCTGAGTCCCCTCCACAAACACAAATGGTAGGGGAAGGTGATAAGGAAAGTCAATTCCTCATCCTTACACTTTTAACTCAACAGCTCTAGTATGTCCAGTTTTAGTTTTTCTTATGCTGCTGTAAAATGTGTTTCTCTCAGGGGTATCGAGTTAAGGGTTGGGGGCGGACTGGAGCTTACTTTTCTTTAATTTGATAGCTTAAGATTTCCGTTAAAAATAGTGCACTATGTTATGTTTTCATATATATGTAAATGTAGTGAATGCTTCTGCTCTGGCGTATTATAGTTGGGATTATAGTGTAGGTCACAATTACCTTCCCACAGTCCCAATTCTCCTCACATTCAGAACAATTCATTACCTCTCACACCCACAAAGCGGGCCCTAACGTACTGTGCCAAAGTGACGTCATATCTGGGAAATGTGGCTGTGAGAGCCTCATGAGCATTTAGTTAGTGGCACGACTAATCACATTCAAAAGAAGGCCTATGGAGGTACCGGCTCCCTTTTAGGCAACAAGCAGGCTTCCATAGGCAGCCACAGCTGGATCCCGGTATTCTACAAGACCAGACAGGGCTCCTTGTACATACCAGTGTATGACGATGTTTTGTGGAATCAGCCACAGCCTTATTTGTCTGGTTGCTCTAAAGAAGATTCTATGATCTCTCTCCTTCCGCATCTTGACAGAAAACCAAATGAGCAATTCCATGTCATGTCAGCGGGCGTGTTACAGAAAACCACATTATTCAAGCTTCTTCTTTAAATCTTGGCTCATCTTGTCAGCAGTAACACTGCTTTAAACTGATGATGTCTAGCCATAGGGAAAGGCCAGGGAAAATGATGACATCATGGAGTCTACCTCTTCGCACTTAATGGAGTTCATTCTATCTATCTATCTATCTATCTATCTATCTATCTATCTATCTATCTATCTATCTATCTATCTATCTATGAAATGGATAGTGTCTTTCCTAAATATTATTATCTATCCCTCCATCCATCCATTATCCAACCCGCTATATCCTAACATAGGGTCACGGGGGGTCTGCTGGAGCCAATCCCAGCCAACACAAGGCGCAAGGCAGGAACAAACCCCAGGCAGAGCGCCAGCCCACCGCAGGGCACACATACACACCCACATGCCAAGCACACACTAGGGACAATCTATGATCACCAATGCACCTAACCTGCATGTCTTTGGACTGTGGGAGGAAACCGGAGTACCCGGAGGTGACCCACCCAGACATGACGAGAACATGCAAACTCCACACAGGGAGGAACTGGGAAGCAAACCCAGGTCTCCTTACTGCAGGGCAGCAGTGCTACCACTGTGCCACTGTGCCGCCCTATTATTATCTATTTAACAGATATATAGTGCCTTTCATATTTATTATATAGTACATTTTCTATCTATCTATCTATCTATCTATCTATCTATCTATCTATCTATCTATCTATCTATCTATCTATCTATCTATCTATCTATCAGATAGTTTCAATTTGCTGACTGATTTATCACTTGTTGATTTGCATGTTTTAGCTTTAAACTTTTATATTAGCAGGTGTGCACAATATTTTAAGCTTCCGTAAACTGAACTTGCAGAGAAAAAGAAAAACTGAGCAACTGCTTTACTCTCAGAACTACTTGGAGCCAAATGAAGTCCATCCTTTCTTATTCCTCATTCACTGTTTTTCTAGCCCACAGCTCAGTAACGGCCACAAAATGGGACCAGAGGAACCATAATGTGGAAGCCAGTGTATCAGTGTCAAAGTTAAACTGCTCTCATACTTTAGAAGATAGCTATGATACCACATCCCTTTTGTTATTTTTTTAAATTCAGCCTGCCCTTTTTATGCCAGACACACATTGTGAACTGATTCCGTCATTTTCAGTTCTAGTTGGTATTTAGCTTAGAAAAACATTTTTCTGTAGATGAATGGGAAGCCTCTGGACTGAGAGCTAAATGCTCAAATTGTAGTCGTTTACCATTTGATAAAAGACAGAAAGCCAAATCCTGAAGCAAAATGAAGTCAAAGGCATTAAGAAAAGTGTCATTGCTTTATCCCAATCCTAAATCCAAATCCGAGGTGGACTAGAAGGGGCTCCTTCTCTCTCTTTTTTCAATGCCACAGTTGCCATAACTAATTGAATTTAATGCAGTATTGGGTTTCTGTTTAAGTAGTAAGCTAGTAGATGCTCCAAATGTGTGGAATGCGACATCAAAGAGGCTCTCATGTTAACCAGTAGGGCCGGCCTGTTTCACAAAAGAGTACTTCTGTTACATTGAGTTTATGTGGCGGGGGAAGCCGGGGACACTCTGACAAAGGTGCAAGATGCCGGGTCAGCAACGCCCTTCTCTTAGTCCTTTTTGTTGGTTGTGCTTGCAGCTGCCAGCGGTATTCTCTTCATCACCCTGGCACGCTTTGTGTGACTCCATCAGCTGCACACCAACTGAAACAAAGAGAAAAAATAAAAACGATGGGAGTGCACAGTATCCCCCCACTCTGACACCCCCCCACCACCCCAGCTTTGCTGGTATTCTAAAGGCAGATATCCCAAGAGTTCAAGCCCAGCACCGTTTCTGATGTCAGGGAGACGAAACGGAAACTGAGGTGAGGAAATGACTGACAGCCCTGACTGGCAACAACATCATCAGTGGCACGTATGTGCCAATTCAATTTATTCTTTTAAAAGTTGTCTCCATGACAGAAGGTGCAGCTGGATTTACTGTTCACTATATTACAGGATTTACATGTAAGAGAGATCAGAATCACCCAAACTACGAGGCATTTGAGTGTACCCATCCATTTATTTTTAAAGTCTGATATAGCCCAGGAGCACCAAACACAAGAGAGGGTGGACAGTCCAGCACAGGGCACAGTCATTCACAAGTACCCAGTCTATCCTAACTTTATAACTTTGAACAGCAAATTGGAATTGCAAAGAAGACATGCAAATCAACCTTGCCACAAACTAAAGTGGGGCTCTAAATGATCGAAGGCATTGCCTCAATAGTTTAAATGAAACGGTTATAAGGTGTAATAAATGAATAATTAGCAGCAACACTTCTAAAATCTAAAAAAAACATAAAACATCTTATTCAAAACAGGTGAGATGCATTATTTCCAGCGGACTGCACGATAACGTGCAGTGAATACACTTGAATGACAGACCGGTCGATAATGGTCGATAACGTCCGCCATGTTGAATTTTCTTATTTATGGCCCCATCTTCACGAAATTTGGTAGGCGGCTTCCCTGCGCTAACCAAAACCGATGTACGATACTTATTTCGGTGGTATGACGCCATTGTTGGCCGCCATATTGAATTTTCCAACGTCACCAATTTTCAAACTTCCGTGTAGGTAGAAGGCTGACCCCATCTTCACGAAATTTGGTAGGTGGCTTCCCAGCGCTAGCCAAAACCGATGTACGTACTTATTTCGTGGTATGACGCCATTGTCGGCCGCCATATTGAATTTTCCACACGTCACTAATTCTCCAACTTCCTGTGTAGGTAGAAGGCTGAAATTTGGCAGGCCCATTCCTTACAGCTTACTTAAAAAAGTTAAGCAGGTTTCATTTCGAAATTCTACGTGTAACGGTCATAACGGTCGACAACGTCCGCCATATTGAACTTTCTTATTCATGGCCCTATCTTCACGAAATTTGGTAGGCGGCTTCCCTGCGCTAACCGAAACCAATGTACATACTTATTTTGGTGGTATGACGCCACTGTCAGCCGCCATATTGAACTTTCCAACGTCACTAATTCTCCAACTTCCCGTGTAGGTAGAAGGCTGAAATTTGGCAGGCTCATTCCTTACAGCTTACTTACAACAATTAAGCAGGTTTTATTTCGAAATTGTCCACGTAACGGTCATAACGGTCAACAACGTCCACCATGTTGAACTTTCTTATTTATGGCCCCATCTTCACGAAATTTGGTAGGTGGCTTCCCTTAGCTAACCGAAACCAATGTACGTGCTTATTTCGGTGGTATGACGCCACTGTCAGCTGCCATATTGAATTTTCCAACATCACTAATTCTCCAACTTCCCGTATAGGTAGAAGGCTGAAATTTGCAAGGCTCATTCCTTACAGCTTACTTACAAAAGTTAATCAGGTTTCATTTCGAAATTCTACGCGTAATGGTCATAACGGTCAACAACGTCCGCCATGTTGAACTTTCTTATTTATGGCCCCATCTTCTCGAAATTTGGTAGGCGGCTTCCCTCCACTAACTGAAACCAATGTACGTACTTATTTCGGTAGTATGATGCCACTGTCGGCCGCCATATTAAACTTTTCAACAGTCTTTGTTACTTATGGGCCCATCTTCAAGAAATTCTTTCGATCAAAGAACTGTCACTTACCAAGTGGTTTCCATGCCCAGAGATACCACCTACCTTTTCCATTCTCTGTGTTACATATTGCACGGCCATATCAGGCTCACTCTTGATATCCGGAGGAACATTGTGTCTTATGTATTGAATGACTGGGACAGGTTCAAGGTGTGGACTGATGACGGTACAGGAGATAATTATACTACACAGGAGCACTAGAAGAGTGAAATGCTTAAGCCCTTCACCTATGGTTCTGCATGTGAGTTGATGGCTGCCACTGAATTGTTCGGTTGTCACTTTCAAGTGTACCGAAATGGCCAAATATTTTACACCTTTCGACAACCGCCAATGCCTCTTAAACATCTTAGATTGACAGGTGACGATTTCAGTAGTGGACACTTTGATGTTTATGAATGTTTAAACTCTCAAAAGCTGGATGTGATTTTATCGATGAAACCGGTTGTGTGCTTACAACGCTTGACAGATGCCAAATGTCACTTCAACACAACAAATCCTGCAAATACTGTCGTAATTGAAACAAACCATGGATCTCAAACCGATTATGACAGCAGCAATCCAAGCTGTGAGATTTGAGACAAGATTACTGTTCACATGGCCAACTGTAAGTTGCATACTCAAGAGTAAGCTCAGCGCACAGCTTGGTCATGTTACAACCGGACGGCCGAACTGACAACATGGTATACAAAGAGATCCTTAACAAATAATTATTGGCATATTGTCCCACAGTTTAAAAAGGTTTAATTTTCTTCCTAATAAAAATTTGAATGCAGTACTTCGCCGCTGCGAAGCGCGGGTATTTTGCTAGTGTATACTAAAAATAGCATTGGCTCCAGTATTGATCCCTGACGAATGTCACTTTTAACATCATCCATCCATCCATCCTCTTCCGCTTATCCGGGGTCGGGTTCGCGAGGTAGCAGCTTAAGCAGAGAGGCCCAGACTTCCCTCTCCCCAGCCACTTCTTCCAGCTCTTCCGGGGGAATCGCAAAGGCGTTCCCAGGCCAGCAGGGAGACATAGTCCCTCCAGCATATCCTGGGTCTTCCCTGAGGCCTCCTCCCGGTTGGTCATGCCCGGAACACCTCACCAGGGAGGCATCCTGGAGGCATCCTAATCAGATGCCCGAGCCACCTCATCTGACTCCTCTCGATGCCGAGGAGCAGCGGCTCTACTCTGAGCCCCTCCTGGATGACTGAGCTTCTCACCCTCAGTCTGGGAAAGCCCAGACACCCTGCGGAGGAAACTCATTTCAGCCGCTTGTATTTGCGATCTCGTTCTTTCGGTCACTACCCATAGCTCATGACCATAGGTGAGGGTAGGAGCGTAGATCGAACGTTGGTAAATTGAGAGCTTTGCCTTACGGCTCAGCTCCTTTTTCACCACGACAGACCGATGCAGAGCCCGCATCACTGCAGATGCCGCACCGATCCACCTGTCAATCTCACGGTCCATTCTTCCCTCAATTGTGAACAAGACCCCGAGATACTTGAACTCCTCCACTTGGGGCAGGATCTCACCCCCAACCCTGAGAGGGCACTCCACCCTTTTCCGGCTGAGGACTATGGTCACGGATTTGAAGGTGCTGATTCTCATCCCAGCCGCTTCACACTCAGCTGCGAACCGATCCAGAGAGAGCTGAAGATCACGGCCTGATGAAGCAAACAGGACACCATCATCTGCAAAAAGCAGTGACTTTTAACATCATGTCATTCTGTAAAACTTCACCTCTCCATACCCCTCTGTTTTCTGTGTTTAGGACAAATTATTACTACTACTACAACAGTACTACTACTACTACTACTATTACTAATAATAATAATACATATACAGTGGTACCTTGGTATACGTCCGCTTTGGAATAAGTCCAACTTGGTACACATCCTATTTGGACGGGAAAAAGTTTGCCTGGTATATGACCTTTGTATGGAATCCGACTCGCGTGCTATAACACCGTGTGCTACCCTTGTTTACCACTCTCGAGACAAAGCCAAGACTGCCCACGAGCATCAGTACGCACTATAACTCTCTGTGAATTTTCACATGATTTTGTGTTTTTTCACGTAAATTTGAATTGATTTTTGAAAAGTATAAAGGTGGTATGCATATCCAGGACTTGGCTGCTGCTTACTGTATGCCGAGAATGACGGTATCTCCGATTGTGAAAAACAAAGACGTTATTAAAAAGTAAAGTGAGGTAAAATTTTCTTTTATTTCATCTAATTGCTTTTGTATTTATGTATTTTAGTATTAAGCAGTGTTTAAATTATTTTAGAGAACTCCATCAGTGTATGCTATGCCAATAACAATAGGATTTTTTTTTTCATGGGAACGGATTAATCATTTTCCCTTTATTTCTTATGGGAAAAGTTTGTTTGGTATACGTCCTGTTTGGTATAAGTCAAAGGATCTGGAACGTATTGAGGACGTATACCGAGGTACCAATGTAATTTGTAAATTGCCTTTCCTATGCCCACAAGCTCAAATTGTTTAACTCTTACTGCCAAAAAGGACCAATGAACCAGCCAATCGCAAATGGCAGCAGGAGAGTCAATCATTCATTTTAGATGAATAATGATAGTTTAATTGTACATGTATATGGTTAATCCAGTGATCCATCCCATCCAATCACGCATACAAGAAGCAGAGCTCTGAAGGCCTTAAATGGAGGTTATGTAGATTGCACAGTTTTATTAAGCTTCACTTTTTAATGTAATAAAAACAGACATTTTAATCAAAGTAAGATACATCCTGTCTTACATTTCAACTTGTACTAGTTTAAATCTTCCTTTTCATTGTGGGCATCCCTCCCATCTTTTCCTTAAGAAGCGCCGTTAGGTGGTGCATCTCAAGCGATCATTTCTACACTTTGCGACTGGGTATTTCTTTCATTATAGAAAACTCGTCAAGTGCTCCCTGATGTTCATGACCCACTAATTTGAATGAGACATTAGCAGAATGTCAGCAGCACTGGACCTCTTTGTGTTATGATAGGTTCTTCTCTTATCCAACAACACCACCACCATTAGACCCACATCACCATCTACTCTGGCCTGTTCATAGTTTGTCTCCAACACGAGAATCTATAAATGGGCACCAACATGTAAAATGTGTAAACTTCACAGACTGCAGCCATCTTCAAACAATCCAGCTGCTTTTCTCTCAGAGGGCCCACACATTCAAATTGGTATGTGATTATGCTGAGGTAGAGACAGCATTCGAGATTTGGCCCCAAGCAGTATATCATCTGGCAGAATAGCTTATCAGAATGTGTGAAAGTGCAAGAGTCCTGGCGGAATTTCGAGGAAACTTTTCACATATGTTCCAGATGTTGCCTGATGCGTTACATTTGCACATTTTAGCAAAGCTGGCTTCTTCATGTCAACTTAGAGATTTTCAGTTCATGGTATGAGAGCAACACACCATGTGTATAATTCAGGCCTGGGAAATCCAAAAAGTCAGACGTCAACTGCCCTCAAAGGTAAATGGAGAGTAGGTCCCATCTTCTGGCAAATATTACACCGCCTATGTTCAATATAGCACCTTTAGGGCGGCCTATGTCATTACAATTCTTGAGTGGCTTGATGTGTTCTTTCAGGCATGGTCTAATTTGTGACAGGCAAAGCATTTCAGATAGACATATTAAAAAAGCCCAAAGAGAAGTAATCTAGAAAAAAAAGACAGATCTTATCTCTTTGTTAACATTGTATCAGCCTATCGAAAAAAGAAAGCTCCATGAAAAGCTATTAGATCCAGAAAATCTCATGATATTGTTTGCATCCATAACCCCTAAGGTTGACACTTTCAACTAGAAATTACTTAACAGAAAATCTCTGGCACTGTTGAGCTTCTCTGGGAAGAACACCAAATTGGCGTTAATGATTTTAAAAGCAAAATCTTCCAAAGACTTGTCTGTTTCTCAAACATATAAGATAACCATATATAGCATATGAAAACAAAATAAATAAAACTGGATGGATAGTTATGGTATTCCCAGCAAAAATCTTGGAAATGTAACAAAAATGATAACGATAAAACAAAAAAAAAGTAATTTTTTTTTTGTTTTTACTCTTTGGTGTATTATAGTTCTCATGTGGAAAAAGTGACCAATGAATTCCTCTTAGGGTCACTTGAAAGCATTTCTTCACTCCTTTTGCAGATGGGATGTCATATTTTAGTCCAAAGAAGAGATGTGGCAGCAGGCTGTTTAAAACAAATGGAGAAATTTCTCCAACCCCCTCCTTCTGGAGCACCCTGTTAGCTTAGTCAATGGCAGGTGAAGTCCTGGCTTTACCACCCACCCCTCAAAGGAAGCTCATTTGTACAATGTTCACACAGTGCATCAATTTAAACAAATGTAACATCATTCAAACCAGCAAAGACACTATACATATTTTGCACATTGCTGTATGTTACATTGTATTGCTTTTCTATACTCAGCATTGGTTAGTGAATTGTCCAAATGCTTAATCCCTTTTGTATTTTTCTTATTATCATCCTTTATTCTGTTCTATCGTTGAGAAGAACCCAGCATGTTATAATAGGATAAGTTTTTGTGTGTTTGTCTATGTGTCTGTCTGGTTGCTAGGTTTTTGTCATTCCAACGGATGGTGCATCGCAAATATTTTTCATAATAATATTCATTACACTTGTCATTCCAACAGATAGCACATCACAGACACTAAACAAATCCCATACTAAATGGCATATAACAGAGACATATGCATTGTATTCAGTGCCGGTGTTAGGTTATTTTGTGTCCTAAGCCAAGCTTATTAGTGTGCCAACTGTTCAGTAGCTAGCATGTGCAGCTGCAACCCCACTATTGATTTGTGCCCTAGATGAATGCCTAATTCTCCTTAATGGTTGAATTAAACCCTAACCCTGATTGCATGCTACACTGCAAATGTTAATGCTGAGGTCTACATTGAGTAATTAGATTTTAACTCATCTAAGATGGCTAGTTTTGCTAATACTTGAATAATGGGTTAAGGAACTAAAGCAAATATTTCTGTGTTTTTAAATATTGACCCCTTTGTCACTGCTTGCTGAAATGCGAGTGTCCTGTCTGTCATCTACATTACCTCCGTGATAACTGATAATATCTCTGCTCTGATGAGAAGTTGTTCTTTTTGTGTATGATTGGACTCCATAATTGGTGGAGCTCTTTGTTGGGTTGGAACTATGAATGCTGCTTCTTTATATTTCCTAGTTTATTGCGGTTTCATGCATGTATACTTAATATCACATTAATAAACTGGATGGCTTGATGAATAATTGAACCTACAGACCGCAGAATGTATCTTCAGTAGGTGAGGTCCGAGAAGGTTTGGAGCATCTCTTTTATGTTATAAAGGTGTTTAAAGCACTTTGAGCTACTGTTTGTATGAAAATGTGCTATATAAATAAATGTTGTTGTTGTTGTTGTTGTAGTCCAATGTTGATTTAAAATATCTGCAAATGAAGATGCTGCATTAGAATCAAAGTCAAAAATTATAAGTGCCTTATCATAAAATGTCAATCATCAAGATAAAGTAAAAGTTCCTAATGCATTCACCAGTCATTCTCTTTCTACCAGATTCCAATTAGAGACTTGGCATGGGCTAAAAAATCATGTTTAACATATCTAGCACAGTTTGTAATGATATGCATTGTCTTTTTAAAATAAGTAAGGCTTTGCTTTGATTAAAAATGTAGTGTTATCAGTTCATTTCATATTTATTGTCACATGAACAATTTAATGAAATTCCCATCTGCATGTTTTACCAACACAGAGACAGTCACTGGAAAAAGACAAGAATCTCGCTCTGTTTCTTATGCACTTTTATATCACTATATAATATAATAGTTAGTGATGAGTGGAACAGCCAAATTTCCTTTTGCATACAGCTTCTCAAAACCGACACTAAAACTTTATACCACATCACAGTTACAAAATACAATAAAGAGGTTGTCCTGGAGTTTTAAAAGTTTTTTGGGGTTTTGAGAGAAAGAAACATTACTCTTTAAGAGTTTGGAAACACTGACCACAATTGTTGGAACCATATATATTGAAAATAAACAGGGACAAATAGTGTTTGGGAAATTCAACATGGTCAAACATAACCAATGGTGAGACAAAAAAAAATGTCAATTAAGGCAAAAGCTGTAAACTTACAAGGCAATGAAAATGTTATCCAACTTAGTTGAGAAGAAAACGCTGTTTCAGCAGTCTTAAATAAGATCCTTCTTTGACTGGCACAAAATGATAATGGTGTCATCTGCACTGGCACACTCCTTCTGCCTGATGAGGATTGTAGTGCCCACACCAGTATTGGTTTTTGGGTGCCCCCTCCCCGCCATTTTCAACACTCTCTTTGATATGCCTGCATTTTATGTTGAGACCAACAGTAATGAACATGCAAAAATTATTGAAAATAAATTCACTCATTGTTGGGTGATTAGCAAACAAACAGACAAACAAAAAATGTGATTATATTATATTATATTATATTATATTATATTATATTATATTATATTATATTATATTCAGGGCCGGATTAAGACGAAATTGGGCCTGATGCTGCAGCACAAAAAAGGCCTATTTTTCCTCAGCATTGGTGCATGTGCATTCGACACTCACCGACACTCACCGTACATGCGCACTCAGACCGACTAAGGAGACTTAATTGCTTGCAGCCTTTATTGAACATGAATAATAATAAAGACGTAGTATCGTGACATCTTGAGATTAACGTCAACCTATGTAACATCAACATTCAATAGCAATTGTCTGAAAAGTGCACTTAATGCAGAAAACCTAAAAATGAAATACACAAAATTTCGCAATTCTCTTACGAAACAGAGTAAGAAAAAATGAATTTGCAGAGACATTGGATCAAAGTGACTCAATGTTCAGGCTCTTGACGGTAAACATTTGTCCACGATTTAAATTTCATAATAGACCAGAATCCTGTCGAGGAATTTAAAAATTCTAAACATCTATGCTGGGCCCGCGGGCCGGCTTTTAGTTTTACATTTACAGATAATCATTTAAATCGCCATAGATTTTTACTGTACAACTAACTTTCAAGGTGAAAAATTTACCACGTGGCACTTACCGAATAACAATAAAGTGGCAAGAATCCCCAAGATATTGCAAAAAACGCAGCTAAATTACAAAGTAAACTGTTTAACGTAAAATTGATTGCATTGATTTGAAATCTTCGGTTAACAATAAACACAACGACGTTATAGTTACGTCACAGCACAAAGAACAAATTTCGGACCTCAAATTTAATTCTAAGAATTATTTTGAGGTTAATATAGCAAAGGAAAACTGTTCAGCTTCCAGAAAATTCTCGTCTGTTTTCATCTGGGCCTATTTCAGGAATGGGCCTAATGCTGCAGCATTAATAGCACCCACCTTAATCCGGCCCTTATTTTATATTATATTATATTATATTATATTATATTATATTATATTATATTATATTATACCAGTAACGGCAGTGAATACACTTGACTTGAGCATTCCTAGTTTTCATCCTCTTTCTCTGTACATTTAGCATTCGTTTGCTCAGAGGTTGGGACACAGCCAATAAAGCATCATTTCATAGAGATACTTAGTCTCATTTATTGTAGCTGTGATATCTTAAGGTGCTACCTCGTGGTTGGATTCATCTTGGACACCATTTTACATTTTCCTTATGTGGCACACTTATGTGAAAAATATATTTTTCAGTTGTACACATTTTGGCTCTGTTCTCCCACTCCTTTACATACAGAGCTGGCTTTCTTACAAAATAATAAAATATGAAAAGAAAAGAATTGGATTAGTGGTGATATTTCCTGGATTATTTTGAAATTGAACCCCATGCCCTACTCAACATCAGCCCATGATTGTCTTGTGACACTGATGTATTTGGCTTTGCTTATTCTTTGCTACTCCGCAGTTCTTCTTTTGGACAATCGCCTCTTCTAATTGTCCCTCCATATAGTAAGACACTAATCATTTTGGCATTATATAGTGTCTTTCATTGTTAGTGTGATCTACAAAGTATGCAGTCCCAAAATAATTTAGTTTCTCCTTCCCTTGTTCCTCTGATTTTTCTCATGTTGTAATACTTTGAGTTACACTGTGAGCGATTTTCCTTCTAGACAATCACAAATTGTGCTCTTGTATGAAATTGTGTCCTTCTTTTATCAAAGTCTCTCACTGTGCTCTTGTCTCTGCACCTCTGGACTAATAAGCAGCTGGACAAGCACCAAGAACGACAAGCAGTTACTCACAGCTCAGTACATCGGGAATGGCCTGGGAGTGTCACAGTGTGGGGTGTGCACAGGAAGATGGTGACCTGCAGTGAGAGCAGAGAGCCATCCCAGAACGCAAGTGCCAAGCTCGAGACTAAAAGGCCGACTGACTGATTAATGGGATCCTAATTGGAACGCAAGAGGAATTCAACAAAACAACACAAGCTCCTCTCTGGAAATGTAAAAATTACAGGAAGATGCCACATCTTAGCTCCTTTGTTATGAGGAGATTTATTAACCTCCTAAATATCCAAATCATCCTTCTAGTGCCTAATGTTCGCTCATTTTTAATTTACTTTTTTCTTCATTTCCTGTCCAAACCCACAGAGCTCTTGGCTGCTACCCAAATTCAACAATTTTCAATGAAAAAAAATATCTTCTTGATTATTATCAAATCAAAAACAAATTCTATCATCACGTTTCCATCACCACCCCCACTTCCCCCCAGCAGCAATTCAGATGATGCTTCACTCCAAAGAGTGAGAGGCCATGCCTTGCATGATTGAGAAACAATTGTTATTTCCTTTCTAAAAGTTAATTATGGCAATTTTCTGTGGCCTCAGGGCATGTCCCACCCATGGTGGCTTCAGAGTACTCAGGTTCACTGGCAAGAATAAGACCTCTAGCTAGTGGACTACTGGTATTATTAATATTAGTATTATTATTTTCCTTTTCAGAAAATACCTTTATCCAGCTTACAAAAACAGACTGTTATACAGTGTATAGTACAAAAAAACTGAGAAGAAATTTTACAAGATTTACTGCTTGTCTCCACAGCTGGGTTGTGAAGCGTGATATGGCTAATGTGACAGTGTTTTAAATATGTGGCAATAGCGGCTTTATCATACCATTCAAAAGCATAATTACTGAACACTGTTAATTGTAATGTAATTAAGGTCTACTGACATTTCCTTTCTTTCTGACAAACACATATAGTAGTTAAGCTCCTAGCACAAACAAGGCGTGCTGATTCTATAGAGTCATATAATGCGCAAGTGCCAGTTAATTCCAAAGAATTACTCGTGGCAAAGTGACATGGTCTTGAAGTAGTGCATGTGTTACTTTGGAAAGCTATGGCTTCTTCCAGAAAGTACTGTTGTGGTGTGATTACTACTGACTACTGAATGACCAACTTACTGGGCAGCAGCCAAGTTATTTAAAGCAAATGATTTTTTCTGCTCTGACATTCACTTCATTGCATTTTTCTGCATGAATATGCAGCATATTTTGAAGCATGATGTAAAATGAACAGTTCCATACCAAACAGTAGTAAGCTAGCACATAGAATGTTATACAGTAAGTGCCATGGTGGATGGACTGGCATCACGACTAGGATGGAAGGTGAACCCTTGCCCAGCAGTGAGGCCAAAACAGAAGGACAACACAAGAGGAGACGCATCCTGGTCTGGATGGTTATTGATTCTGTGAAAGAAAAATTAACTGCTTGCAAGCTACTTAGGGTTAAAAGCTGATAAAGCTGTTTTGCTATAACGGCATGTTATTCATACATGCGTCTTTCATAAGACAGGGTGCAATAAACTGACCTAGGACAATTTCCAGTTTCTTTTGGAACACGTCTATGTGACACAGAAAAATTACCTTTTCTTCTTTAGGGTCTATCTGACAAGTGTCACAGATGTCTGCGGTCCTTACCTGGCCAGGATGCCTGGAGGGACCAGATAGAGACCTTAAAAGCTTCCGGGTCAGGAGGACACAACCGCCCTGGAGCAGGAGAGGACTACGGGAGAGGAGGAGAGACTTTCCAACTCGTTGAGACCAGTGGCCACTGCCAGGGAGCGCCTTAAGCCTCCTAGAACCTGGGAGAACTTTACTTCCGCCACACTTGGCAAGATGGCGGAGGAACCTGCCAGGGACGCCCTGAGTGTTTCCGGGGCAAAGGGCAGCACTTCCGCCATACCAGGAAGTGCTGCCGGAAGATCGTCACCAGCCACCTGGAGCACATCCAGGCGGGAATAAAAGGCGCTGCCTCCTTATACTCTGGAAGCTAGAGTCGGGAGTGGGAGCTGGACGAAGCTCCCCTGTAGGAGATAGGTGGCCAAGGACTGAGAGAAAGAAGTCTAATTGTGGTGATTATTGCTTTGTGCATTGTGTGGTTTCCGACTGGTGGTGTCCGGGCAAGTCTCACACAAGTAAAAAAAAAAAAAAAGAACAGATGGCCTATTAACGTAATAAAATAAAATGCTGAAGTAAACGATATTATGCTTTTTGATTAAGTAAGGGGAAGGGGAGTAAGGGGAAAGGGGAGGAAGAAGAAATTATAAAAAGCCAATCGAAAAATGGAACTTTACATTTTTGTGCCTTGCAAAGTAGAATCCAGGTATTCATCTGTGACTGAATAAAAATTTAATTGATTGAACTATTCCTGTCTTCCTCTTTCTTCCACGATTCATATCCCAGTTGGGATAAAAGAATAATGGACGGACTTGGGGATTTTGAAAAGTTCATCCCCCAGTATGAGAGGAACCAGTGCTCCTCAGGTTTGGTTCCAGTCTGAACATCTGCAGCTTTGCCTTATAGTTTCTGAGGGCGGCCATATCGGGGTCCTTGGCTGCAGCCAGGAGTTCTGATGGGAATACACCTACCTGGTTTGGGAGGCTTCCGTATGACCCAGATGTGCATTCCATTATGTGAGGCCATTGCTCTGGAAGTACTTTCAGGTTTATCATAAAAAGAAGACATCTTGCTTCAAGTATTGAGTCAGAGTCGGGAGGCAGAAGGCAAAACTCAACTGGAGGAGCGGAATGAGGTACTGTACTCATTGGGAATTGGAAGGCATTGTGAATAAAAATATGTATTTGGAAAAGGGACAGTCTTGTTGTGATTGTGTCTAGGATTTGGGGCTCGGTGGCACACCCGGAGGTCACAATGTATAAAGTTAAGAATCTTCACAACGGGGTGACTGTAGTGGTTGAAGCCCCTGCCCCCTTTTCCCTCATTGTCCCAAGTGCCATTTACCTTCTTAACAGCTCTAAGTGTAAGGTGACAACTCCTCTTCATTTTAATAAGCCGAAAAAACAAGCAACATGCCCTGTTAAAGTAAGACAGGCTATTCTGTACTAAGCTTGGTCTATGACAATTATTGCTATTAGTAAAAAAAAAATCTATAATAAATATTCATTTATTAGTCCTGATAATTTGTGTTATGTTATGACATGGATGCAGGCAGGCTGGGAAGGTGAGTTCCTTGTGATTAATTTCAAGGTGCTTTGATTAATGAAATATTTTTAGAGATTATTGCCTTTCTTTCAGTTGTCTTGGTTTGCTGGAAATTTAAATTTTAGTTACTAGATTTTGTATTGTAACTTGGTCTCTGTAGATTGACCTTTACGGAAATCCTTTTACCTTGTTAAGTTTTTGAGTATGTTGTCATTTTTCCATTTTTATCAATAAATCTCTTTTTTTAAAAATAAAGATTCTTTTCCTTTCCAGGGGTTGATGGTAATCCCTTCCCTATTGGACATTTTGGGTATTTTCTTTGGATTTTACCATTATTTTCCCTTTTGGCTTTGTACTAATGGTAACCTTAAACCTTGGTTTGTTTGGGAATGTGTGCATGTAGATCTCTTTATTGTTCAGGCCTTGAATGACGACAATTGTGGAGAACATAACATAATGATAATTATAACCATTTTACTTTTACTAGATCCTTGGCTGGGCTCCCTGCTAAAATGCACATGAGGTGCAATGTTTGACTTGTGCAGTACAATGTGCTGCTCAGAAGAAGTCTTGGTGGTCTGTCTCTTCCTATTCAGCTGTGCATCAGAAGCAGTTGCCCAGAAATGACCATTCATTATGACCTAAAGGGACACTTTGGCATCATTTGTCCTGTCAGGGGTACTCCATATTACAAACATCAGCTTTATACTGGTGAGTATTTTTAAATTTGTTGTTAAAAGACAGCTGACCTGAAGAAGAAGACCCTACTCTGGATTTTCAAGCTGAATCTCTCGCTTTCAATATCCATACAGTGTTTCCAATTTTTGACCATCATTGATATCCCTGCACTGTGGTGGGCTGGCATCCTGCCCAGGGTTTCTTTCCTGCCTTGCACCCTGTGCTGGCTGGGATTGGCTCCAGCAGACCCCTGTGACCCTATAGTTAGGATATAGTGGGTTGGATAATGGGTGGATGAATAATATCCCTGCATTTTAATGAGTATCATTTTCTTTTTGTTGTCATGAGATTGTGCATGAATGCTACATTCAGGAAATCTATTCAGCTGTTAAGCAAATATACCTACTGTATTTTCAGTAAAATGTTCCTTTAAAAACTCTTTTGAGAAAGTCAGCAGTCCCGCTGTGTAAAATTCAATTTTTCACGGAGTCCTTCTGAAAAGAGCACTTAAAGCAAAAAAGAACAATAACTGTTGCATGTTTACTGCTCTTGAGGCAGGGAGCACAAAGCACTACAGAGAGTGCCAGTCAGAACCACACACATTGGGCAGCCAGCCAGTCGCAGCCAGTCTAGAACAGCAGATAAAGCAGACATTCACTGAATGCAGTCTGCTCTCCATAATTATGCCATGGGAATATTCCGAAAAACCAAAAGGCATGCCAAGAAGTGACTGGCTAAACGTTATTTACAAATGTGCGCCACTCTCTTGGTCCTCTTTGTAAGAAATCAGATTTTGTGATGTGTGATCTCTGAAATTAAACTGAAGCAGAATCCACACAACAGACTGGCAGGAGCTGATTGTGTCCCATTTTGTCCTACATGATCACACAAGTGTCACTGATTGAGCTGCCTAGATGGTGTGAGAAAAACAAGAGAAACACCCCATCAAATTACAAAATGACAGAGCAATCAGTCTGGTGAAAATATCCATTGATCTACAAATAGTAATGACATTTGGGATCTGGTCTTGGGGACCCCACCTTTGGTCAATGAGCTGGCAGTAACTGGTGTGCTTAAAGGTGTGTCTCTCCACAAGTAAAGGAGCACACCAGAAGACAGCCGGTGCAAAGGATTGCTTCTTGGGGCGTATTTAGAGTAAGGAAAGAAGATTAATTCCTATTTATCCTGCTAAAGTGCATAACTCAGGTCAGTGAAGGTAAATCCTGAGTAAATAAATGTTGTAAAGGAACGCTGCCAAGCAGCCCAATGCTGATTGACACACTTTGGATTAGTGAAAAAAAATCTCAGCTATCTGACCTGAGTAAAGGCTTGCTGCAGGAAGAGTCCTTCTAGATGTACTTCTAGTACTTTGGTTAGGTGAAGAGGGGGCTTTAGTAACTGCTCTGGGTAAAGGAGTGCTTTGCAGAGATATGATCTTGGTTGGCATACATCAGATGAGTGAATAGAGACTGCCAGAGCAAGTGTAAAGAATGTCACCACCTTGGCACTCCAGGAATCAGTGAAAAGATCTATCTGGTAACTGGCTGGAGTTAAGGAGTCTTGACAAGTGACATACTTCAGGGTGGCATCCAGTGAATTACTGAAAATAGACCCTTATAATTCACTGCCATAATGGGGTGCTACCAGAGAGGCACACTTAGATTAAGTAAGGAGAACTCCTACTAAAATTAATAACCCAAATCATTGTAGGAAAATCCTGATTAAATAAATGGTGTAATGGAGTGCTACCCAAGTAGCCCAATGCTCACAAGACACTTTGGATTAGTGAAAAAAAATCTCAATTATCTGACCTGAATAAAGGCATCCCACCAGGAGGTGTATTTCCAGTTGGATCACATTGGCTGGGTGAAGACTGATCCTCAGTATCTGTCCTGGGTAAAGGAGCACTTTGTGGAGGCATAACTCTGGTTGGCATACATCAGATCAGTTAAGAGTGACTGCTATTACAACTGTAAAGATTGTTACCAGCTTGGCATTCCAGGATTCAGTGAAGAGATTTATCCGGTAGTTAGCATTAGGTAAGTAGTATTGCCAAGGGACAATCTCCAGCCTGGCACCGAATGGTAACTGAAAAGAGATCTTCTGTAATTCTTTGCCATAAATGGGTGCTGTTGGAGCAATACTCCAGATATATTTACGATGGGTCCTTGATAAGACATAAATAACTAATGACTTTTATAAAGTGGTGATTTTGTAGGCACAATCCTTATTGGCACAACTCAGACTTAGAACAGTAAATGGCCTCAACAAAAGAGTGTTTCCAGGAGGCACACGTCAAGATGTCTTACTTCAGTAACTGATCTGCATAAAGAGGTCTTTGCAGGGGTACACTCTTTGTTGGGATACCTGGGATTTGTGAGAAGAAATCATAGTAAGTAATCTTCATAATGAAATGTAGGTAGGTAGTACACCCCTGATGGGCACACCTTCACCTTAGGGCAGAAAGAGGTACCTTAACAAAATATCATGCAGTCCAGCTTGGCTAATCCATTCTTATTCATGTCTAGAAGATGTAACTTTAAAAGTAAAATTTATTTCAAACCCTCCGCATGCTATGTGCTTTATAAAGGCAAAGTGGCTTGATAAAGCTTTAGGTGACACTATGGAAATAAAAAAAGGTGTCATGGCACGAAGGAAGACACGCTGGTGAAGAATTTTCTAGTCCTGGTGCTGGCAGACCTACTCTGCATGCAAATGAGCTCCTGATCCTATAGGACTACACAGTAATGGCTGCAAAGCAAATGTGAGGAGGAAGACTTTAGTGTGCCATCACTGTGCAGCCCTGCATAGCTGCTGGAAAAAAGAGGAGAAGCAGTGCATTGCTACAAGTCAAGTGTTATTCTATGTACTGTTTTAGACAGATAGATAGATAGATAGATAGATAGATAGATAGATAGATAGATAGATAGATAGATAGATAGATAGATAGATAGATAGATAGATAGATAGATGGGGAATGCACTGTATAAATACAATATATTATTATTACAGTATTATTATTTTAGATGTCCAACTGTGAGCCGATGATGTCTGGGTTACAAAAACCTTCAGAAGCATCTCCTTTTTCACTTTACTTGACTTCTAGTCGCTGACTGCTGTTGCTGATCACATCACTGGACCACGTCATTTCAAATGACTGAAAATCAACTGGGCATGTCAGATTTTTCCTTTTTCCTATTCTGCCATGGTATGTAAAGCAAAAGACATCAGACAGACAAGCTGTTCTTCTATTTGTGAGGTCAAAACACGTAAGTTCCTTATTCCTCATCTCTGCATTCTGTGCATTGTACATTTGGGGCAGCATTCACTTGTTGTCAACTCTCATTCACACCAGACTGCTCGTATGACAGACAAGAATTTGTCAGAGCAGGTCAGAGACTAGTTAAAAGTGAGTCGCTAGGCATTTCTCATTAAGTGGTTGCTTTCATGGGAGTATGTTGCAGACTGTCTCTGACACTCTGAGATCATTTAAGTGAAGGATTCAATCAGAAATCACTGGAAAAGTAGTGTAATGTGAAGTGAAAGCAAGCCAAACGCCTGTTTGCAGCAGAAAGCCAAAATGCTCAGGAATTTTAAGGAAAATGTTTTGATCCTCCTTACATCCCTCTATTTACTGTTCTACTAACCACCAACACATTATATCTCATTCATGTGCTCAATTGTCCAAAGGAGTGGGACTACTGGAGAAGCCGGTAAAAAAAGAGCTCTGAGATCAGCGTTCGCAGACGTGGCACTTAGTAAGCACTTAGGGGAACGTTGCATGCCACTATCCACCGGCCCTGTGAGACTCACTGGTGAACACACCCCCAGGTAGATGGACTCTAGCAGCATGGAGACGTGTCTAAAGTACTCTGCAACACAGCAATCGCAGATCTGCTTTTATGTCAACTTCTCCAGGTAGTTCAATCCTCCTCAAACAGGTCTCAACCACCTGAGGAGCTTGTCCCTCTCAAGTTCAGACCCAGGTGCTCTACACTATTATTTCCATGGCACATCTGGGTAGCTCTCATGGTGCATCACTAAAAAACACTGCGTCAGTGTGTCCCCTCTTTCACTTGGTGGCTGACTGTGAGACTCATGCCTGTCTTATGCCATCTTACTGTTGTCTTTATCCCTGAAATCTCTTACAAATCAAGAAGACCCTCACAATTTCCAAAAATGTTTAAGATTGGGACAGGAAAAGGTTTAGTCACATGGTATAATATTTCACTACAAATCACACTTTTATCAGAGTTATAGTGCTCTGATTTATACAATCCCCTACTGTTGATAGCCTGAAATTGCTGTTGACAATTAAATTACTGATAGTAACAAACCATTCAGTAGGCTTGGTAAACACATATAGTTGCTTTGAATGGGACTGATAACAACTGATAACGCTCATTCAGTCGTTGATAACAAACAGGTTGGCTGCAGTCCTTGCGGAAGAGGTAGGGCAAACCCTCTAAATAAAGAAGAGCATGACTACATATCTAAAGAACCAGCATGGGGCCTATAAGCGGGCATAGCAAGCAGGCCCTCTGCAATAGTTTGAATTATATTGAGTTTATGATTGATGCTCATTGACAACTCAGCCCCTAATTTTGGACTAGAGGTCACCTGGGCTTAAGCAGTAAGCAGAGTCCAGGGGTCATCCTTCTTTTTAAACCTTATTTTAAGAACAAAATAAAGAGTATGCCAAACAGAATGACTGATGTGGTCTGTAGTATTATCCCTGAGCAGCATGTTCTTAGACTGGCTCAGCTTCTTGATTGCTTGAACACAACATTTTGGACTGAATCCCTTATTTCTCATCTAAATTCCATTTTCATATGTTTTATTTTTACATAACTTTTCACTCACAGGCGAAAGATATTTGATTGTTGTCTTATAATTTCTTATAGAGCTACAGTAGATTTGGAAAGTATTCAGACCCCTTCACATTCTGCACCCTTTATTGTGTTATAGACTTAATTTTAAACTGATACATCTGCCATTTTTGCATCCAAATCTACACACAATAACACATAATGATAATGTGAAATTATGTTTTCAGAAAGGTTTGAAAATTTATTAAAAATCAAAAACTGATATCTCATTCATGTAATTATTTAGACCCTTTGCTGTGGTGCTCCAAATTGTGGTCAGGTACATCCTGGTTGCTTTAATTCTCTTCGAGATGTGTCTAGAGCTAGATTTGGAGTCCACTTGGGGCAAACTGAATTAATTACACATTATGTAGAAAGGCAGAAACAGCTGTGTGTGGAAGGTCCAGCAAATCACACTGTCAGGTCAAAAACCATGTCATGAAGTCCACATCTGTAGACCTCCATGATCAAGCAGTATTGATTAAAGTAAGAATATTAAACTATCTGTAAAGTTTTGAATGTTCTCAGGAGCAGAGAGGCTTCAATAATTGTGAAATGGAAGAAGTTTGGAACCACCAGGACTCTTCTTTGAGTTGGCCATCTGGCCAAACAGAGTAAGCAGGCAACAATGACCTTGGACAGGGATTTGAAAAAGAACCCAATGGTCACTCTAACAGATCTTCACATGTCCTCTGCTGAGAGGGGAGAACATTTTGCAGCACTCCATCATTCAGGTGTTTATGGTAGAGTGGCTAGATGGAAGTAAAAGACATATAACAGCCTTATTGAAGTTTGCCAAACAGCAGACTTTGGTCTGATGAGACAGAAACTGAACTCTTTGGGCAGAACACCAAGCACTACATCTGGTGAGAACCAATCAGAACTCATCAGCTGCCAAATATCATCCTTAAGGTGAAGTAAGGTATGGATGAATGCAGGCAAACACAGAGAGGTCCTTGAAGATGTGACCACAGACTGGGTTAATATTTCACCATTCAGCATGACAATGACCTGAAGTACACAGCCAAGACAATGCAGGAGTGGTTTCAGGACAGGTCTATGATTGTACTTGAGTGGCCCAGCCAAAGCCCAGACTTAAACCCCACTGAACATTTGTAGAGAGACCTGAAGATGGCATCTTACAGATGTCTAATCTAACTGAGATTGAGAGGATCTGCCAGGAAGAATGGGATAAACTGCCCAGATCCTGGTTTGTAAAGCCTGTGGAGACTTAACCAAGCAGACTCAAAGTTATAATTGAGTGTAGATTGATGGGCAAAAATAAGGAAGTGTGCCCAAGAAATATGAAGGGTTCAAAATACTTTCTGAGTTCCCTGCATGTTTGTGACTATCAATAATTTAAACAACTGTCTTGACTGGCAAAATTTATTTATGGAGTGGCAATGTTTTTAAATTGATATTAAACAAAGAAAGTCGGACATTGCCAATGTTATGATCTTGAATTAATGTCCTAAGAATATGTATACGTGTTGGACCAAGAAATGCAGAGTCACTCTAGAAGAATAGTTGTAAAACAACTGACAGCTCATAACCAGATAAGATACAGAAGAAAAAAAAAACAGTGAAAAGTTTAAATTGTGAGGAAAATTTCCTGGTTAGAAATAAAGAAAGCAAATTCAAAAATGTGAAAAATTTATCTGGTTTCCCTTCACTAGCTAACTGTAAGAATTAGCAGTTTAAGTTGTAATCCAAAACGTAGATATCAGGATTACCACACTGCCATCGTATAAAAAATTAATATAATGACGTCACACATAGTGATGCTGGCAAAAAACATGACAGGCAATGTCACTGGCACTACAAACAAAAATTTTCAAAATGGAGGTCTTCACAAGAGGAAGAAGCACAAAATTGGCATTGAGGTGACTTCTATAAAACAATGACAACAAAACAATAATAAACAATACGAAAAAAATAAAGTGATTAATAACACAGCAGAATGGTACAGACTGTTCTAAAAATATGATCATAACAGTCAAAGTCATAAAATCACAAAGATAAAGAGATCATTTTCCAACGTTGGTAGCCCTAAAGATCAAAGATTCAATACAAAGCTCTTAATGACAACTTGAAAAACCTAGAAATCTAGATTTATAACCAGAGCATTCTAAAATAATGTTCAAAAATAATTTCTCTTGCCAACCTTTCATTTTTGAACAGATTGTGCTCACTATTTCAACTATGTGTCCATCTTATAGAACATGTCTGATAGAATATCACAGGTCGCATCAAAGTGACCAGACACCCAAAATGGTGGCATTCGTGAAAACCAGAATCACAAAATGGTGGCATTCAAGCAAACAAAAACACAAAATGATGGTTTTATGTCTGGGTTCTTCTTTAATTTCTTGAGCAATTTTCTGAAGTGATCATGGTCTTCTCTGTGTCGTTTTGGGGGTTTTCATACCCAAGTATTCAGTTTCTGAAGTTGTTTTTTTACCTGAAGGTTTTATTAAAAAGTTTGTCATTTTTTATGTTAATTTATAAAACCATTTTCGATGGGCAGCAAGTATTGCTACTTTATTAATTAGACATTGTATGTTTCCGAGGTAATGTTTCCCACAATTCACTGGGACAGTATGATTATAACATCATCAATGTGACATTATAACAATTGCACTCTTTAATGCTAATTTATCTGAGATTGGATAAAAACCTATGAACTCTTTGTCGATAATTTCTTTGAATTTTTTGGCCTTCTTCCTAATTTTTAACTACAAAATCGGTTTTGCCCATTTTACTTTGACAATGGATAGAATTAACAAATAGGTTAACAAACTTTGCGCATCTATGACTGTGTTTTCTCTTCTGGTCCTTTTCAAAAATCTTTGTCCATTTCAAGCAGTAAAGATGGTGAAAAGAAAAAAAAATAAATGCATAAACTTGATGAGCTCACCGTCATAAAGGTAAATAATAAATAAAAATCGGTTGGAAATCTGCATGAGTTTTTGTCTGTTGTCCTATTCAAAGACAGGAGAGCTAATCCTGTTGTCACACTATTGCCTTGACACACATTCTAAATTATTTGTGTGAATTGCATAAGGGGATTTTTTAAACTAATAAACAAGATGGATTATTTATGGCCAGCCTCCAGTCCCATAGCGCCTGTCTCTGCTGGGTTAGGCTCCGACTGCCTGTGACCTTGACTGCAAGTAGAAGCAAGCGTCTGCAGGGGCGTCTCAGGCGACTTGGTAACAATGGAGCCCAACATGATGCTTTCCTTATGTGTTGTGGTTGTGGTAAGGGTTTTTTTAGATTTTTAATTTTTTTTTCTTTTTAAAGAATTGTAACAACTTGAAACTTAGGGAGACAAAATACTGCTGTGAATGTAAGACGGATTTTAACCTGATTGGTGCTTCTCACATTTTTAGGGAACCGCCTGGTGTGGAGGCAACTATTAGAGGTGGCCTCTTCAAAGAAGAGCAGACAAGGAAAGGCTTTTCAGATCCCAGAGAAGGTTTATGTTTGTGCTGACTCAAATAACTATAAATGTGAGGAGTGATCCATTCAGGGATTTATACTAGGAGTGGCAGACTGATAGCATATACACTTTGGCTAGTCACTAACATGATATTTTCAATCAATCAATCAATCAACATTTATTTATATAGCACATATTCATACAAAAAAATGTAGTTCAAAGTGCTTTACAAAATGAAGGATAGAAAAATAGAAGACACAATAAAAAATAAACATAAGTCAACATTAATTAACATAGAATAAGTAAGGTCAGATGGCCAGGGTGGACAGAAAAACAAAAAAAAAACAAACTCCAAAAGCTGGAGAAAAAAAAAAAAAAAATCTGTAGGGGTTCCAGACCAAGAGACTGCCCAGTCCCCTCTGGGCATTCTACCTCACATAAATGAAACAGTCCTCTTTGTATTTAGGGTTCTCATGGAAGGACCTGATGATGGTCACATAGACTTCTGGCTTTCAGTCCATCATTGTTGGTGCATCATGATACTTTGAGTAGGTGGTGGTGGCACAGGCCGCCACCACAAAGAAACCGGAAAAAGAAACAGAAGAGAGAGTAGGGGTCAGTATGGATTTTGGAGCCACAATAGTTATTATGATGAATTGAACATACAGAGTATCAGGATTAAGTTAAAGTGAAGTTATACAAAGGCCATGTTAAAGTAATGTGTTTTCAGCAGTGTTTTAAAGTGCTCTACTGTATCAGCCTGGCGAATTCCTATTGGCAGGCTATTCCAGATTTTAGGTGCATAACAGCAGAAGGCCGCCTCACCACTTCTTTTAAGTTTATCTTTTGGAATTCTAAGGAGACACTCATTTGAAGATCTAAGATGGAGCGAGATTATTTAAGTCTTTATAAACCATAAGCAGTATTTTAAAGTGAATCCTGAATGACACAGGCAACCAGTGTAGTGACATCAAAACTGGAGAAATCTGTTCGGATTTTCTTTTCCTAGTTAGGATTCTAGCAGCTGCATTCTGCACTCGTTGCAAGTGATTTATGTCTTTTTTGGGTAGTCCTGAGAGGAGTGCGTTACAGTAATCTAGTCGACTGAAAACAAAAGCGTGAATTAATTTCTCAGCATTTTTTAATGATATAAGAGGTCTAACTTTTGCTATGTTTCTTAAGTGAAAAAATGCTGTCCTAGTGGTCTGATGAATATGCGATTTAAAATTCAGGTTACAGTCAACAGTTACCCCTAAGTTTTTTACTTCCGTCTTAACTTTTAATCCTAATGCATCAAGTTTATTTCTGATAACCTCATTGAATCCATTATTGCCAATTACTAAAATTTCAGTTTTCTGTTTATTTAGTTTGAGAAAATTACTATTCATCCATTCAGAAATACCAGTAAGACATTGTGTTACTGAATCGAGAGAGTCGGTGTCATCAGGTGCTATTGATAAGTACAGCTGTGTGTCATCAGCATAGCTGTGGTAGCTCATGTTGTAACCTGAGATAATCTGACCTAACGGAAGCATGTAGATTGAGAAGAGCAGCGGACCCAGGATAGAGCCTTGTGGAACACCATATCGGATATCATGTGTCTTTGAGATGTGATTACCACAACTCACAACTCACATGTTCATATGAACAGCCCCTTTCCCTCCCTAACTTTCCACAGTAACAACTGGGAAGCACCCAGTTAGACTGACCAGACATCCTGGTTTTGACAAGACAAGGACCAATGGTGCTTTCATCATGAAGATTCGAGTGCAGCCATACCAGAATGCTCATGTATGTGTGCAAACATCTCAAACATAGACATTAACTTGCCTAACTAGTCATTTCTTTCCCTCTTTTGCTTATGAAACATTTCAAGTTTATGCACCTTTCATATCACAAACAAATTGACCAAACAACAGGATACTGGCACCAAGTCTGTCTGAGCTGGGATCAGATCACTATGACACCATTTGACATTGACCTTACTTGGCAAAAAAAATCCATATATTTAAATTCTAAGTAAAGTGAGAACTTCACAACTGCCCCTTGCTTAGGAAGAACTATCGGACATGAGCTGCCTAAATTGAAGCAGGAACACCTGCACCTTCTGGGGTGAAAAATGACAAGCCACAATAGCATGGAAAGAATATGCAGAAGAAGCACACTGCCCAACCAGTAGGGTCACTTATTATCGTGCCAACAGGTATATGCTGCTCTGTGCAAAACCAGCAAACAACTGAAAGCAAGGCCCTTGTGTTTTTTTTTGGTGTGGGGTGTTTGCTCTGCAATGGACTGGTGATCAGGCCAAGGTTTGTTCCTGCCTTACACCCTGTACTAGCTGGGTTAGGCTCCAGAGTCAACACCACCCCCAAACAACCCTGGTCTGTATTAAGCGGGTTAGAAATTAACATGATGCGACACTCATGTCAAGTGGCTACCAGTAGGAGAGAAAATGGTATTTACCTTTTTATACCTCTGTGCTGGCATTCTGGATTATGTATTGGGAGTTTTTAGCTTTGGATTTCCATTTTCTTGTTTTCTCTATTTTTGTTTATCTATACTAATAAAAGGCAAAGCCCTTATTCACTCCCTGATTCACTCACTGACTCATCGCTAATTCTCCAACTTCCCGTGTAGGTAGAAGGCTGAAATTTGGCAGGCTCATTCCTTACAGCTTACTTACAAAAGTTAGGCAGGTTTCATTTCAAAATTCTACGCGTAACGGTCATAACTGGAACCTACTTTCGACCATATATACAGCCATAGCCTGCAGCTCGGTCGCCGTGTGAGACGGAGTTGCGTCCCGTATCATCACGCCTCCCACGTAATTGAGTGCCTGCCCATATAAGGTAAATATTCGCGGGTGAAGGACTGTGCTTATGCAAACGAAGATGAGATGGTCTAGTGTTTGGCACAAACTCAGCGAAGGTGTGAGAGAAACTTTTAAGTGCCGAGTCTTAGCTAACATTAAATAAAGCCGTGGACATCGCAAGATCACACAAGAGAGTGGCTCACGTGAACTGACTGTGAACGCAGTACGTAGAGAACAAGGAAGAGCTCCAAAGAGCACTGAACAAAAAACGCATTACACAATTGAGAAGGCAGCAAAAGAATATGAAGCGAGTGACGCATACAAGCATATTCATAAGTGCAGCTACTGCAGAAACAAAGCGTGGTGTTAACCGTAAGTTTAAATTAAGTTTATAGACACGCTGCCGCTGGCGTTTGTCATGCCTACGCCGAATGCAATATTCGCGAGATACAAGTTTAATGAGAAGACACGAGATATAAACGAGACTTTGGATTACTTTGTAACGGAGTTAAAATTGCTGTAACGGACAGCAAAAGTGCGACAGAAACTTTTAAGTGCCGGGTCTGAGCTAACATTAAATAATTGCTGGTGAAGGACTGTGCTTATGCAAACGAATAGAAAGCAAATGTTACGTTATTTTTAAAATGTTTCCTTTTCTTTTTCATAACTTCTTTAACTTCATAACTTCTTTAACTTCTTCTTTAACTTTCATAACTTCTCCACTGCGAAGCGTGGGTATTTTGTAAGTCTTCTTATATAATACAGTACCGTGGCTGTCTGTCTGTCCAGGAATTTAAATCATTTGTAGCTTGCAAACCATTTGACCTGTTCACCTGAAATTTGGTACACATAAACTATGTGACGTCTACTATCCGTTTTCGGGGTGATAATTGACCCCCAAGGTTATTTCTCTTTTTATTTTTATTTTATTTTACTGAAGAATCAACTTTCGACAGCAGCCAGCAGGGTGGCCATGCGGTGCATGCATACGGGCGCTGTTCTCATCCCTACCACCTTCACCGTCACTTCCTCTACCTCCTCATATCTTAAATCATTCTTGAGGCAGTAAAAAATTAAGGAAAACTTACTAAGTAATTACAAGACAAACACTGACTTAATCAGTGTTAATGCAAAAAGATGCCAACGAAAGAAGAGAAGAAGCGGGCCGCTAGGGTGGAGAAAAGAAGAGCTGCACAGGAATGAGCAAGCGCATCAACCTCTGAGCAAACAAATGCTAAACGTACAGAGAAAGAGTAGGAAAACTATGAATGCTCAAGTCAAGTGTATTCACTGCATGCTATCGGACAGTGCTCTGTTACTGGCCTATTTATAAAATGTGAAGGACTGTCTGCCTCTCATACAAAAACTCACCAATCACTGGATCTTGAACTTTGATCTTGGTCTCAGTTATGTCAGTGAAGCACATTGCACAGGCGAACTGACCGTTTTCATCACAAACACCTTGTTTACACTCCAAGTGCAACAAAAAGTGATACACAGCCAAAGAATTAGACGTCTGAGGTTCCTTCGCATGAAGAAAAAGGGTCATGGCAACGCTGAATGGCAGTAACAGACATTGCAACAACCTTGGTGGAGTGACCTGGAATACTGTGTTTCTTGAGTGGAACATGGACCATCTTTCTTCATTGACCTGAGGTATAAGTGTTACTAGATTAAACTAAATTTTCAATTTATCATGATTATTTGTGGGATTTGCCTCATTGAAACAAAGGTTTTATTGTTCCTCTCCCTTGTAAGGTATTTTTTGTGCATTTTGAACTTTCAAAGCCAGTACTCCATTCTTTAGTACTACGTAGGCCCCATCCTGCAGGTAGCAGGTGGGAGCTGGCTGATTTGGGGTGAGCGTCTTCTGTACAGGATAGTGAAAGTCTTGGCGTGGTTCATCTCTTTATGGAGTCTCAAGCCCCTTTTTCCATGTTTATTTCAACTCAAACTGTAAAGAACAGGAGCAAAAAACCTCGAAGAGAGGAAGCTTGATTAATGGAAATTCATTATATCTGCATGCTTGGATGTGATTACTTTATGTGGAGTTGGTAAGGGTTTTGCTGGGGCTTGGGAAACACTAGGCTAGATTTTTGGAAAGTGGGTGACAAAGAGGTATGTTGACAAAGAAAATGGTCCTTGATGAAAAATCATTTTTCACACCTGTGAGCCTGATTTATGCCTTATAGGGAATTATTTGAAGCAATGCAAGGGAGCAGGGCATCAAGATGGCATGGATTCTCTGTTAACATGTCCTTAGACAGCCAGAATACCGAGTGACATCTCTTAACCTTCTTTTATGCTCCACCCCTTCTGTCCCCCCATGCCATAAATCCACACAAACCAAGAATACAGGCCTCATTTTAACAAGGACTCACACAATATGGATGATTACAAGGAACAACGGAATGTTCTATCATTTGAAAGCAATTGTTTTTATTTTCACAAATTTTGTCCAGTTTTGAAGGGGTTTCTCATGCTCCCAACACACCTAATGACATTTGCACATTGATTTTACACAGTAAATATAAAATGCCCACCCAGGACGTCAATCTTATGATGCTAGGGAGGCTGTACTTACAGACTCTTTCACTGTGCACAATACAGCAAAGACATAGAAAGTGTAGCATCCACTTCAGCTTGAAGGCACAAAACCTAAAATGAGTGAGAGAAGACACTTCTGTCTTGTTCCTGACAAGGGATTTATGTGCCTTTTTTATGAATTTGTTTTCACTGCACAAAGTATTCCTGGACTTTTAAGGGCCAATTGGACAAGCTTCAACAACACATTAGATGAGTTATGCTAATGGAAAACACAGCCTCCTCTTACTTCCCTTAGATCCAATACCTGAACATTTAATTATCCACACCCCCACCCATTGTCTCTTGCGAATACTCCGGATTTTCATCTTTCCTGTTGGCTCTGACAAAATAGGATGTGGAGGCACTTAAGGATAAGTGTGCTTGATTGCTCCCAAATAGAGTTTTAGTGACAAGAAAGGAACCACGCTGTCAGAATACAAATGTTACTGTCGTAAATGGTAAAGAAATCAAGTGAATGTCATCTCCTTTATCAAAACCCTGCAGACCAACACTCCACTTATTATTTTTTTTATGATTTTGTGGTGCTTAATTCCTGAATTTTGTAGACTGATTTTTTTACCCTGAGTCTGTGTGTGTTTGCTTCGGGATACATGGCTTTCCTTCCACTTTCCCAAAAATATGTGTTAGATTAATGGGAAGCTCCAAACTGGTTCTGTATAAGTGTGTGGGCTCTGTGGGTGAGTAATGCCATGCCCAAGGCCGGATCGAGCTACAGCTAGGATAGATGCAGCCTCAATGATGCGGACTAAATGAAACTGCTTTGACAATGTATGTGTAACTGTGGGCATTTGATCTATTCTATTCATGACTTGTAGTTATATATGCCATTTGGAGATTCTGGGAAAACTTAGGCCAAAGTCTGGTTCTTCTGTTGCTTGTCTGGTGAACAACATTCAGTTTTATGGAGTGAAAATTGATTGCTTTCCACAAAAACTCAACCCATTTTTATGTATTGTTTAGTTAACAATCTGACCAGCACCACTGCCATATAAACCAGATTAAGTCTGGCCTTTATTACTGGAACAAAGTTCTCAGCTCTCATGTTCTACAGCAGGGGTCTGCAAAGATGGTTCCTGGAGGGCAGTAATGGCTGCAGGTTTTTTTTTCCATCCTGATTGCTTAATTAGAAACCAATCCTTGCCAATAACAGATCATCTTTAATTTTATGTTTTCATTCTATCATGTCAGGTCATTCTTATGTCATAGATTTGTCCTTTCAAAGGATGTCATTCAAACTATTTGTACCCTGGAGTGGATTAGTAATTCTCAGTCCTTCATGTTTACCTCTTCAGTTTCCCCCAGATATTTTATTAAACCAGATAGTTCATGATGAATATAGACAGGTGTAAATAGAGAAAATTTTGATGCAAAACTGCTGGTTCCCTTGTTATTTTCAGCTTAATCTGGCCTTGGTTTCAACTAAATGATTAAATATTTGGGTTGTAACATAAACCTACAGCCACTACAGTCCTTCAGTGCTAATTTCTCCATTTTCATATTCCAGACAAGTTCTGGAAAAATTTAAAACTTGTTGATACCTATTAGTCTCAATTAATTTCAGAGGCTCTAGGACTTCACCATACCACAGTAAGTAGTAGTTTGCATATCCAGCATTTGCCTCATGACCAGATGTAGATATAAGAACTCTATTTTGAGAACCCTAAAACAACATCTAGAGATCTGCAGGCCTTTTCATTCCTCAGTTGAGGTCATTGTTCAGAGTAAGGAAGACACTTGGAAGGAATAAGATGTATGGCAGGGTGGAAAGATGGAAACCACTGCTCACTAACTGGAGCATGAACAGTCATCCCAAGTCATGCCAAGATGACTGAAATGCACATAGATGATTCTTGGGAGTTCTGAATTTCAGTTTTGTTATGTTCTGCTGGTCAAATGTTTAACTGACCAACATGGGCCTGAGAGAAAGCTAACAGTGTTTTCTACAGTAAGAAAGAGATACCAACAGTCATGCTAGAGTTGGGGTGTCTTGCTGCTCTAGGCCACCATTGAAGGATATTTACTTTTCTGAATCAGATGAAATCTTAGTATTAGATATTTTATCTTTATTTTTTCCAACTTTCGCAGGCACCATGGTATGGATTTTTAATAGATTTGGGGAGTTTCTACCCTTGGAATTTTGGTGATATTAGTTTCCCACTTTAGAGTTTAGTTTTGCTGTGAAATATTTTGGAACATTTCCACCATCATTTTTGAACTTCTGTTGGTTGGGGAGTGTCCTCTGAGGTTGTGAAGCATCTATCATGATGCAACACAATAGACGTTCACTGTGATGCCATGTTCGTATCCAAGTTCACAAAATCATGAGACGGCATCTACAGGAATTATTGTGAGAAACATGAAAAGACCCTGAAATAATAAGGTGAGCAAATAATTGTAGTTAGGGCCAAGCCAGGTTGAAACCGGGAGATTTAAAAAAATCTGAGTGAACAAAGCAAACCAAAGATAGTTGAAACATCTACCGCTTAAAGATCTCTAAAATTCAACTGAGGTACACCATAACACGGAGCCTCTGCCATACTTACAACAGCTCATGTCACGAATGTGCTGACTGCAGTCTCCTGAGTCGCATAAAGAAAAGAAAATAATGAAATGAGATACAAAAAATAAACTAACAAAAATGGTTAGCATCTTCCACAAATCAATTTCACTAACAAAAATCTACACATTACCACACATATACTAAAAAAAACAAGTCTTTGCTATTTTCTGTTTAAGTCCCAGCTGGGTAATGCCTCTGTTTCTAATATTTTTGACTCTGATTTTTGTCTTGTGATTTTGTTTTGGTTGCTGTATACTTGATCTCCGGGTATTCAACACGTTTTTGTAACTTTGACTATGTCTTTTCTCTTGATTTCCATAAAATCCTCTTGGTTTTTTGCTGTAAAGCACATCAGTTAGTCCACCTGTTAGTGATGTGAAACTAAGCATTACAACAGGACAACAATATGAAAGACACCAGCCTTCTGTATCATCGTCATCTTTCTCCTGCTAGTTGACCTCGTACAAAGAAGTCTTCCCCTGACTCCAAACCACACTCTTTGCTTTTCAGAAGGGGCTGTTGAGCTCAGGGCAAGGGAACACTACCAGGCATGTCTCAGATATAACTTTACGGGTAAGGAGTGGTGCTGGGAACTCCTGGGGCCATCGTTTTAGAACTCCCCCTAGAGGCCCCTGCAATTCTGAGGGATACGAAACATTTGGATTCAACATTGGCTGTTGCCCTTTGGAACGGGGGCTCCTTAGCCTTTAACAACTATTCCCATCTAGGCTTCCATTATATCAGATCCCAAGGGTACCTTCTTCATTTGTCTCCACATAATTATAGGGCATGAAGATGGCAGACCATTTTCATTGGCAAAAGCAACAGTTGTACTTTCTTCTAAGACATCTTAAGTCCTACTGTGCTGTGTGCTTGGCATTCCCATTCATTATTATGTGGCTAGCCAATTAGTTTTCTTTAGAGGTTTATAACAATTATTTACTGTATATGTATATATAATAAAAAATGGAAAATGTATCCAGTCCTTTTTTCACATAAATGATTGTTACATCCTGGAATTTTGATTAACTTGACTGAGAATTTATATTTTGAAGCTACTACATTTTATAATGGGAATGGGGTTACCTGGCTGTTGTGTATTTTTAAATTTATGGCACACATGCTGTAGTGTTCAAGCCAAAAAGTTCCACTTTAGTCTCATCAAACCGCAAGACTTTCTGCCACATCTTTGCAATTTCTTCCAAATGACGTTTTGCAAATTCTTTATGGGAAGGCCATGTTTTTCTTTTTTTTTCAGCCCAGGCTTCTTTATTAATTTCTTCAAAATAAAGGCCCTTTTTATTTAATGCCTTGGAGATTGTTGAGCTATAAAACATCCTCTCTTTTGTGATATAGCTACACCAAAACAGCAAAACAGCGGTGAACATAATTGTAAATAAATAAAAACCTAGCTGGGACTTCACTGGTCAACCTCAGTAAGAGGGCTCACTCCAGGCAGCCTAGCCTAATTCAAAAGGCATGTGTGAGGCCTGCACAGGTCCAGCCTTTAAAAATTTCAAAACACATAAAATACACAAAATACAAAAAAAAAAAAAATCTCTTGCAATGGAAAGGATAATCGTAAACCTTTGGATAGAACAGATTAAAAAAAAATAATAATAAAGAATTTATGAAATAAGTCAAATTTGTTTACTGTGGGTGTGGGCTCTGTCAAGGCTGTTTCTTGTCATCACTCTGGTTTCATTTTCATGGACAGGATATCAAGGTGCAGCCCTAGCATGTGAGTGTGTCCAGCTGAGGAGGCCAAGGGTAACATTGTTGCTTTATGCATATGATGTTGTCCTCTTTAACTCATCTGACTGTGATCTTCTGCATGCACTTGAGCAAATTGCTTCCACGTATAAAGCAGAAGAAATGAAGATCAGCACCTCCAAGTCTAAGACTATGGTTCTCTCTCAGAAAAGAATGGATTTTTCAGCTGATTAGGGAACAACTACCTTTCATGGAGGAGTTGAAGAATCTTGGCATCTTGTTCAGGAGTGACAGAAAAAGAGAACATCAGATCAACAAGTGGACTGGAGCAGTGGCAGCTGTTCTGTGGGCACTGCACCAATTCATGGTGCTGAAGCGGGAGAAGAGTCTAAAGACAAAACTGTTGGTTTATTGGTTGATCTACATCCCTGTCCTCATATATGGTCAGGAGCTGTGGCTAGTGACTGAAAGAATGACATTGTGAGTATAAGTGGCAGAAATGAGGTTTCTTCACAGGGTGGCTGGGCTCTACAATAGGGTGAAATGCTATTTCATTTGGGACAGCCTCGGTATAGAGTTGCTGCTCATCCAGATCAAGACAAGACAGTTGAATGGTTTGGTTATGTCTTAAGGGTGACCAAGGTGGCACCCCCTGGAGCTTATCTGAGTACATCAGATTGGCCATGCTTGAGGGATTACATTTCTCTGCTGGCTTGAAAATGCCTGGGGATTCCCCAGGAAGAGCTGGAATCTATAACTAGTTACAGGAAAGTCTGGGCTGACCTGCTTGGCCTCTTGCCACCATGACCCTCATTAGGAAAAGTGGTTTCAGAAAATGAGACGAGATTAGATAATCAAGATAACTAAACAATCAAAGCAGAAAAGTAGTTAAAAAGGGTATGTCTAAAGAGACAACCCATGGCAAACAAATCTGAAATAATATCCAAAGGGAACATCCAATAAACAGAATTAAAAATTAGTAACCAAACATCAAAACAAAACTTACATGAGATTTGATGTGAACTCCTTAATTCTGAGGAACTTACTCCCCATCCTGAAATATAAAGGCCAACAGTGGTCACTCAGATGTAATGTAATGGTAGCCGCACCTCTTGGGGTTCTACCCTCAGAAAACAAGGAACATGGACAAACAGCACAATTACACAAAGCAATAATATTAAACACTAAATAAACACAGCAATTACATAAAAACAAAAACAGATAAAAAATAATAACTCAAAAACAACAATTCATCCATCCATTTTCTAAACCCACTTGATCCTGAGTGGGGTCACAAGATCTCATCCCACCATGCACAGGGCTCATGGCAGGAACAATACGTCAACAAGGAGCCAGTCCATCACGGGGTGATCATAGGGACACACACAGTAATCCACCTAACCTGCATGTCTTTGTACTGGGGGTGGAAACAGGAGCACCTGGAGGAAACCCATGCAGACATGGGGAGAATAGACAGACTTCATGCAGAGGAAGCCAATCATATGTTGTGAGGCCTCAGTGCTACCACTGTCCCACTGCACTGCCACAAATGACAACATTGTGGCCGGTGTTGCCTCCGATTTGCGTCGCGTCCAGTTCACTGACGGTGGCAGCAGTTGCTCAAAGACAGCTCGGTAGCTCTTCTGCTGTGTATTCCTATGCACATGGACACTCTATTAGCTCTGCTAAACAATGGAAAAGAAACACAGCTACCTTTCGAAAACTCCCTCTTGAACAGTATTTCAATGAGAAACAAGCACACTCTTAAACGTCCCTCTGTGGGAGCAGATGCAGGTTTGCAGGGTTACGGCATAACATACTTCTCATACAATGTTTAGAACATCAAAAAGATTGAGCCTCGGCCAACTAAATGACTCACTTTTCTGTCCCCTCTTGTCCACACTGTGTCTGCCCCCACCGTTGCTTCCGATTTGCTGAACCTGCTTGATGAGGAAGACTTTGTGTTCTTTTAAACTGAAGAATAGAGCTAGAGCAGTAGGTTTGCCAGTTGTAAGCTGTGTCCTTGTGTGCTGAAGATATTTTTTTTTAAATAAAGTATGAGATGGTTTCTACCTGATCTGTAGTAGAGTTATTGTTCCTTGGAAACCTGGCCTTACCTTCCTGTCTCTTGTGCAACTCTGCAACCCAAGTTTGACAAGTGGTACCAGAAGTGGGGTGTCCAAATCAGCAGCGACATTGGTCACAATATAAAATAAAAATACACTGACTCTCATGTAACAGAACACCCTCTAATTACCAGTCACTGACATCTGCAATTCTTCGAACATGACAGTTGCTGTCGCTTAAGCCTCCAATGAATGCCAATATTGTTTGGTGACTAAGTTAGTTTTGAATGGTGTCCTGACCTTGGCACTGTGGCTGTACAGTAGTTTCAATTTTTTCCACTTCCTGTATGAATAATTGAGGTATGTCCACTGCCTTTTAGATGGTCTGGTGCTCTTAACCTGGTGTTGACTTGTATTGATCGCTCTTTCGTCTTAATTTTGTTTTGCTTTGTGGAAAATCAATACCATTCTGTTAGACCTCAGTGAGAAAGGAGTTATTTATCCTCATAACTGAATTGACAACAGGTGGGCCTGTCCCTTTTCTACAGAGGTTGAAACCTATCAGCAAATTGGGTGAGTTTATAAGGTAAAGCCCTGCACCTCAGCAAAGTTAACTTTGTATTTGCAACGACTACGGATATGTTTTAAAAAGTTTTTCTTTATAGCAAATTGAAATGTTTCCAATTTGTTTCTTTTAATTTGGCATGATGTTCACTGTTTTGTAGCTCAGCTTGAAAAAATGTAATTTAATATATCATAAAATTAGAATATGATAGAAAGTAATAAAAAGTTCTTGGGTTGAATTCTTTTTCAAGACATTGTGTGTACAGTGTTTTAATGATCTGCATTTATTACTCTTTTCTCACACATCTGAGTAATAGGAGTGGCATTTAATGGTGACACTGACTTTTCTTTTGCTTCTTCATTCATCGTACTGGAATATGAGATGCACTTTGATAAAAAAAAAAATGCTGTAAATGCTAAAACGTATAAAATAATCAGCAGAAGTTAAAATTAAAAGTTTCTTCTCCTGAGCACCGTACTGTTGCTTGTAAGCTTGCATTTTACCTCAAATGTAAATGAATGAATTGCTAAATAGCACTTTGCGCTACATTTTTTGTATGAAAATGTGCTATATAAATAAATGTTGTTTTTTTTTGTTGTTGTAAATATATCAACTAGTCCCCTAACTCCTCACCTCTTGCATCTTCTGGTCTGGAAAATATAATATACAATATAAAATCATAAAAGCACCAGACAACTGTATCTGCTTTCCTACAAATGGATTAAATAATGAAGTCTCCTGGTCGTTTCTGGGCACTGTAGTGCATGGCAGGCATCTCTGTTAGAAGCAGCAGGTGTCCTTTGAAAACACAATAGGAGAACGTTTTGCATCTTTTAATGCCTGTTTTTGTTAACCATTTGACAATCCAAAGACTTAGGAAAATAAAAATGATGGCATGTGTGAGTAGAGAGATTATCCCCTATTCTGTGTTTCTTTTATTCATTATTGTTATTCTTACTTGAGTGATGGCTCCATCAAGTATGTGTGGGTCTGCTGCCCAGGAGGCAGGATGTGCCATGGAGCGTGGTAACCCTGTTCAAAGTTCGACAGTCACTGAAACAGATGGATGAGTGAAAGTTTCATGCTTTTAGCGTTGCAGCCTCAGCCGCAGATGTTGAGGTGAGGGGTTGATACTTAACTCACATGGGCTCGGATTAACTGTCCTGGGCTACATAGGCATTACACATTGAGATTTTCAGTGGTAGGCTGGAGTTTAAATGGCCTCCCTGTTCATACAGACACTTAGTCTTCACAATTCCAACAATTCAGACACACAGGTGTTCAGCATCAGCCAAGAAAATCCAAGTGCTGCATTTTAATACTATTAGACAAATCTGTTACCTTAGATATAGTAGATCTTTCATGCTCTTTAACATATTATACGTTTTCTCATCTTTTTTAAGGTAATTTCAGTATTTTTCCCTCCCAATCTCCATTGAAATGTAAGAATCTAGTAATTCCAAGATCAGTAAAACTAACAATTCTTTTGAATTTCCTTGGCCTCTGTTGTACTTACTGCATAGAGTGGCAATATTTGTTTTTATAATTAGAATTAGGAGATTATGTGAAGTGATGGAAGGCAAGTTAAGGTTGTAACCAGGGGCCTCATTTATAAATGTTGCATATTTTGCGTAAGAACTTTTCCACGTTCAAATCGTGATGTATAAAACCTACACTTGGCGTAAATCCACGCACTTTTCCACGGTACCTCATGCCTTGTCGTACGCAAGTTCTCTGCTCAATTTTGCAGACTGGCGTCACCCAGCGTCAAATCAATGCTACTATTCCTGTGTGGTTACACCTTATTTTCCTGACGCGGCTTTATAAATACACTGAAACTAACCGCATATTGTTTATTAGTGTAATGCATCTGATTGTAATTAACTTGTAACAATATAATGGTCCAGGGAATAGCCATAGTATTCCAAATACCATAACTGCTTTAGCGTTGTTACTCTCACTGCACCTTCTTCTTCTTCTTCTTCTTCTTCTTCTTCTTCTCCTTTCAGCTCCTCCCGTTAGGAGTTGCCACAGCGGATCATCTTTTTCCATATTACTCTCACTGCACCACTCGGAGTATTTATATCACTGTATCTGAGTGTGAATCACAGCAGCAGCTGATCGGAAAGAGAATTATCGGTATACAGCTTCAAGGACACGCTGTCTCAGCCACGTCAAAACATTTTAAAGCCTTTATTGACTTCGCGGTTCAGAAACAGTTTCATCCCAAGAACTATAAACACACTCAATCAATTGCACCTTGTAGAACTGTTTGTAATTATGTTATACTACATTTTTCTTTATGTCACTATATCTGGACAATACTGTTATGAGTTTTATTCACATGTGCATGTTAAATTTGACACACAGGGGCTCAGCAGTTAGAATTGCTAGCCAAGCATTGGATTAGATAGCCAAAGACAACTGGAGGCTTGTATAGTCAGCTTAAACACAGAATAGGGTATTTCTGTCCTCTGTCAGCACAAAATCTTCTTTCCTTATTGGGAGAATCAGAACCGGCATATAAGCACTATGATATTTCTGTATTTTGTGGAGGAGGAATTCAGCCCTTGTTTGGAGACAGAGAAGACCAGCAAGTTGAAGAAGAACAGTATAAAGGCTTGGACAACAGCCAGACCTTTGGAGGCGGTGTCGGCAAAGTTCGAAAAACCTCCCAGCGTGGGGACGAGAAAATGGCTGACTGTGTTGATCCAGATTTCCCACCTGGATAAAGTCTGTCCATATGCCTCCCCGTCTGTAACCACGTTGACCGTTAGTAAATGTAAATGTATTTTTTCTCATGTGATTCTTGTACCGCCGTAATCACGATGGGAGGGATATCGCCTTTTCTGGTATATTATGATATTGTTTAGTTATTTAATATGCCACAATTTCAAAAGAACACATTTCCAAGAGAGCTAATGCCTCTTCAGGAAACAACTTATAAGTACAATCACCTTACTGTAAACTTACACTACAGTTATAATATCGTACAACCTGAACCACTTTATAAAGCACATATTTACATATGATATCATTTTTCAGGTGAAATGCAGCAAAATATGTTTATTATATTATACAGATAAAACTTTAACTTCATTTAAATAATCTATATTCTTCACTGGGAGTGTCGTGAAGGATAGAATAATTAAACATGTACTATGACGATATTTCAATGTTCCTTAAACGTTTTGAAGAATTGGCGCTAAGCTTACAGATGGCTTAACTTCTATTACAGAGCTGATTGTGTGGTGATTGAGTATTTGGGGAAAGAAAAGCAAGGACTGCAGTGACGGCTACGCCAATATATATTGAATATAAAACAGAAAGAGAAAATAACAACACAGCTGAAAACGCAGCGACAAATTTCGGCAAAAGTTAAATGCTTGTGTCATGAGCACGAGGCGGCTATGCAGTGTCTGCAACGGATGTGGCCATCCACCGTGCATAAGCTACCTTACTGACATTGGTGGGCGAAGGAGCCACCGATTCTTCCTCAGCCCAGTGCCACCACAAGCCTAGAGCCGCCCCTGAGTACTGCTGCAATAAATTATTTCATCGAAGGTCGCACACAATCACTGCGCCGTAAAACCCATGTTTAATAACGTGCTTTAACTCCTATCATCATAAAAAGTATATCACGTATACATCTCAGTATTTTAGTTATTCAGAGAGCTGTAATATCACAAATGTAATTGATTCTGTGTCCAGTTGGAGGAAGAGAGCCGGTTTAAGAAGCAAGTAGTAATTCACACACATAGGCACATAGAAGATCAAATACAAAACAAAGCATTTAACGTGCTACTTTAATTACAATGTGATTTGAAAAACTGGTTAATTAAACGATTTTAAGATGAAGTTTATGATGTTCTACTTTAATGACAAAATAAAATAACTGATTAAAGTGGAAATGTTGAGATTGAAGTTGACATTTAGTGCTTTTTCCCCACTGTGTGACTTTTTTTCTCTGTACCCTAATAAGCTTTCATATGACACTCAGACAGTGGGTTACAAGTCGCCTTTTCACGGCGACTTTGATTTGTGACTTCTTTTTTATTTCTGGCACGGTGCGATTTTGTGAACGTGAGCTTTCAAGATTCTCCAACACGCTATGCCACTCAATCAACTTCCTTTTGTTGATTATACCACGGTTTATTTGAACAAATAGTATGTTTTTTCTTTGCCTCCACTTGGTATTTGCTGAAATTCTTATATTTTCCCCCGTGCATTTCCCATTGTCTTTTCACAGAAGGCTGAGCTTAAGGGCAATTTATATTGATTTGCATATTCAAAGAGGCGTAATTCTGGGAGGAATTGGGGCGTTACATAAAGCGCGTGCACGTGCGTTACTTTTCACGCTGATCGGGATTTATGTAGCGAAAGAACGTGGAAGTTGGAGTACACACAGATTCCTGCATCTGGATTTTTCTGTGCGTAAGCACATTTCGGCTTTTGTGCTTACGCCATGTTATAGTGCGAGTTCTACGCACGGTGTTATACATGAGGCCCCAGGAGAGCAGCAATCTCGACAACTAAGTCTAAGTCACTATATTGTAGTGATAAATTGAAAACCAGAATAATGCATGTAACTGGGCCAAAATGAGAGACATACATGTAAATTGTGGTCAGGGAAAGAAAACATTTCAGGAGAAAGAAGCCCTTCATTGAACAAGGAAACAGTTAACATTTTAGTTAAATCCAAGATTTGACAACTAGGTGCAAAGATTGAACATTTGTAAAAAACCTTATAATTACTATGTACTATTTTTTTCTAATCCCTTCATTAATATTTTTTTTAAATTCAGGAACCTCATATATTATGGTTTCATCATTACTGGATTTGTTGATGATGTTTCAAAATTATATTCTTTGGTTATTTTTATTTTTACTATTAGCACAATACTTTTTTTTTTTACCATTTGGTATCATTCTCAGAATATGTGGCATCAAATACCATCTACATAACACTTTAAATACCAGCATGATGGCTTTCTTTCCACTTATGATTGTGGACAACTTAAAACTTTATATATTGTTAATTATAGTCAATCCTGGTTTTGAAACTTTACGAATCCTGTTTTGACTTTGATTTAAATTATTATACTGGCTTTGGTAACATATCTAACTGATTCTCTGGTTTTTGACTGATTTCTCCTGATTTTAGACTTGCATTCATCATCTTCAGCAGAATACGAGGTAGATGATGATATTGGCCTTTATACATTTGACCTGTGGATGTAATGCATCACGCACTTTCTATTGACCTAACCTAACAATGGGATAGCAACTTTCAACAGAATTTCCCAAAATGTGCCACCTATATAAAATACAAGATGGCACAAAATATAGCTAACTTTAGTAAAAACCTCTTGAAATTAAAAATAAGTTTGACCATTGCATTCAGGGTTCTCAAAAATCCACTAAAGAATGTATAGATTATTGTTAGAGCACCAGGAACCATTTAGAAATTGTTATTAAACTTGACATTTCCAAAGCACAAAGTCCCACAAACTCCCCAAAACTCTCAAAAATACCCACTAGAGGGGAAGTCCATCAAAACCAGCTAGTGACAAGGGAAACACAAAATAAAATAATAAATAAAAGACAATATACAAGCTACATTTGGTCTTTGTGGCAAAAAACAACACGAAGACTCCCTAGCAGTTTTACAACATTGGTGAACTTGTAGAGGCGTCAGCTAAGTGGGCCGGGACAGGTCATATCCTGTCTAAGATGGATGTGTAGTCGAGTGCAACTGTGGCTCAAACTGAGCGGGCCAGCGTGGAGCTTGTCTCAGGTAGCTTTATGTGTGAATGTACAACATGGATGTACCACAAAGCTGAGTTTGTCTGGTTGGGTTAAATGAGAAGTGAGGTGCATGCAAGTGCTGAAAAAGTTTAAAAGTGCATAGATGCACCATCTCACCAAGTGCAAGTCACACCTGTATAAGCTTCTATATCTTCCGTAGAATTCATACCAACTCCTGTGGCTATGTTGAGAGTGAGCAGAGCAGACTGTTCCATACACACACACACACCCACGCACTCACACTCACACACACACACATCTTTTGTAATGAGAACTGAGGTCCATGCAAGCACCAAAAAAATCTAGTGGCTGTAGTTGAGCATGAGCGGAGCAGACCGCTCTATACACACACAAACACACACACACGGGTCTTTCATTTATATGTGTCTAATATTCATCACAACAATGCTCTTTAATAACAATAAACTCTCTGAATGACAAAAGGGAAAAAGGAATTGTCTGAAAGAAGCAAAGGTAATCCAAGGTGAACAAAGTCCCAATATGAAATTCAAAAAGTGGTCAAGAACAGCATGAAAAGGTAAAAAAATCCAAAAATCACAGAAGCACAAAGCACATATAGAACCTCAAAGAAACACTCACCAATTCCCAAGCACATTCAAATGGTCAGCAAGAGACTCTAAGTTTCTCCTCCTTCATTGGGCTGAAGGCTGTTCCTTGTGATGATGGGCAGGTGGCCCCAATTCTTGAGGAGCCCACAAATCACAAGGAACATAACACAGATATTGGGAATGTAGCAAATAATAAAAAAAAAATAACATTAACACAAATCAAAGACTGAAAAATCAATAAAAAGGCGTAAAACAAGAAGTTGAATTCCAGCTAGAGGAGGAAACCTGGCTAAATTATAAGAGAAATATTAGAAATGACAGTCAAATTATGGCATCTGTAATGTGGCACACTAGTGTACAGAAGGCAGACAATAGCACTACACCTCTACACGCTTATCCTGCAGTGAACAAGCACAGCAAATGTCTCCTGCTAAGGCAACAACCAGATGTGCAATCTGTGGATGTCACAAAACAATAAGTGACCATGACTTAGACAATTGGCAACAAAACAAAAACAGTCAACTGTGAAATTTAAACAAAGATGGAAGGAAAATGCAGTCAGCCAGTCATCAGTTATGGCTTTTTTGATCTATTCTTATGCCTTATCAGGTTATTTAACATTTGTAGGCTTTTCCATTGTTATAATTTCTGAGTTTTTTTTTTTTATTTATTTCAATTGTTTTTGTATAGCACATTTCTATCCAGATTGATTTGTAAGGCACCTTGGAATTATATACTTTGTGAACAACACATTACACAATAAGTTTTAATTCATTAGGTTTAGCCTCCTGCATCCCTGTTTGGACTAAGCAGGTTTGGAAAAAAGAAGAAATGAATGAATGAAGGAAGGAATGAATGAATGATAGAATGGCGGATTGATTGAAGGAATTGTTAAAGGACTCTGGTGAGCTTTATGGCCTGCCAAACTCTTAAGTCACATAGCAGACTAAGAGGACTTTAGGGTTTTTCCAAACACTGTGCCCTGATGATCCAATCCTAACCCCACAAAGGTACGATTGTAATGTCTCTACTGTCTAATGGACTACATAAGTTAAACTCAACAAAACACATACTCAGAAATGTCCTGTTTGTGGAAATGATTAACTTGGATGACACTCAAATGATTAACAGAGAATCCAGTTTACAGGTAGGACCTTCTTGGCCTATGTTTTACAGCTGGTTGGGCCAGGAATTATGAAGGAAGGTTATTAATTGATCATTAGGCACATAACCATTAACTCATTAGCCAAACTTGAGTCTTAATTCTTATTTCTTACCATTGTGAAGAGTGCAAGTGACAAAGCAAACAAGTCCTGAGATTAAAACAGATAGTGGAAACCTGTTCAGGACATTGGTAATATAGGAAAATTAAAAGAGTGCTATATTAATCTCTGAGAGGGAGATCTGAAAATAGTTTGTTTTTGTATTTAGACCAGGAGATGAAATGGGAACAAAGTCAATAAGAATGCCAAGGATTAGAATAGTACAGAAACAAGACAATGGAATAAAAATCAAATACAATCCTTTCCCTAAAATACCAGTAGCAAACAAATCCATAAATAACTGTATAATAATTTATAGCTTAAATATCACTGCTGCAATGATGAAACCTAAAACTGACTTGGCAAAAATAAAAATGATGGCCATGGCCATCAAAACAGTCCCAGAGTATCAACCAACAAAAAAACAATAGAAAATAGATAAAGAAAATGGTGTGCTGATAACAGAAGTCTACCTTATTTTTTTATTAAAGGAATAATGCAATAAAATAAATGAATAATTCAGAATCAACATACAGCGTCCTCAGACTGCTGTATTCAGACTGCTTTACTTTTGACATATTTTGTTACACTGCGGCCATATGTTAAATCATTTCAATTGATTTTTTTACCCTGATTAAGCAAAAATCCTTGCTCCAGAATGACAAAGCAAAAGCAAGATTTTAGAAACTTTTGCAAATTTACCAAAAATTTTTTTAAAAAATCTCCCATTGACACAAGTGTTCAGACCCTTTCCTCAGTACTGGTTTCACCAACGATTCCAGCCTGGAGTCTTCTTGGGTCTAACACGACAAGCTTTGCACATCTGGATCTGGGGATTTTCTACCATTCTTCTCTGCAGATCCTATCAAGCTGTCAGGTTGGAGGGACCTGAATACTTTATGAAATCACTGTACATTTTAGAGAAAGGAAAATTATAACAAATGCAGCTGAAATGACACATGTCCCTGTTTTAATTTGGTATCGATGCTTACTTCACTTGCTGTTCAGATGTACCTTGAGGTATTATGAAATATTTTTGGCTTGTGGTGCATTAGTGATATAAAGAACATGTTGTTGTCCTTATATCAAGTCATTATTTACTGTAGAATGATAAGTGGGAAGCTCTGCACAATAGTCACAAATAAATTGGAGCAGCAAATGTAATATTAGTTAATTCTGGAGAATTCTATGTAGCTTTACCTTAAACGTGGCATAGTAACGTTTCCACACTATCTACTAAGTAACACTACTTCTTGATGCTTGTAAGCACTGACTTTCTACTTTAATGCTGTCTTTCTGTCCTCCTTTTGAAAATTACACTGTGGTTTTATGTCATTGTTCATTTTAAAGCTGTTGTAGAGTGAAGCCTTTGATTGTCTTGTATGGAGGAGTTAAACAGCAGAAGGTTATTGTTATATCTCCACTGAAGTCAGATGAACAGGTCTGTTTTTTCTCAATTTCTTAAAGAATAAAATGCACTAAATGGCTCACAGCTGCTCTGGATATTCTCGGACAGGAGTTCATCAGCATAGTACAAATGAGGATTATGACCCACTGCAAGTCTACTTTGTTCCTTCCTGTGTAAATGCTGTTGACAGCATTCTAACTCTGCTGTCCTCTACTTAAATGTTCCATAATAGGATTGTCCATGTGCACTTGATGCTGAAAACAGCGTGTAGACAGTGCACTTTATACCAAACATTGAATACACACAGTACACGGCATCCTCACTACCAAAATAATATATTAAAAGTGAGCCCAGACAACAGGCAGAAGAGTTGCTCAACATTATATTTTTCAATACTGTGTCAAACAACTTAGTGATTTGCGTAAATACAGTATACACCACACTAGGTGGAAGGGCAGATAAAGCACCATCAGCTAAATGGTTATACTGTTAGGTCCATAAATATTTGGACAGAGACAACTTTTTTCTAATTTTGGTTCTGTACATTACCACAATGAATTTTAAATGAAACAACTCAGATGCAGTTGAAGTGCAGACTTTTTAGCTTTAATTCAGTGGGTTGAACAAAACGATTGGATAAAAATGTGAGGCAACTAAAGCATTTATTTAACGCAATCCCTTCATTTCAAGGGCTCAAAAGTAATTGAACAAATTAAATAACTGGAAATAAAATGTTCATTTCTAATACAGTGGAACCTTGGTTTGCGAGCATAATTCATTCCGGAAACATACTTGCAGTCAAAAGCACTCATATATCAAAGTGAATTTCGTCATAAGAAATAATGGAAACTCGGATGATTCGTTCCACAACCCAAAACTATTCATATAAAAATGATTAATACAAAATATAAAGTAAAAATACATTTAAAAAATTAACCTGCACTTCACCTTTGAAAAGAATCATGGGTGGTGTGAGTGACTTTCTAAACTCTTGTGGGATTCCACCCAACGGGACGACACGAGGAAGAGCGTCTCAAAGCAATCGCAGTCTCCCAGTGCTGTAGCAGAGACACACACACACACACGCGAGCGCAACACACACACACGTGCGAGCGAGACACACACACACACACACACACACCCGCGCACTACTCGTATTGCAAGACCTCACTCGTTTATCAAGTCAAAATTTATAAAATATTTTAGCTCATCTTGCAAAATACTCGTAAACCAAGTTACTCGCACAGGTTCCACTGTACTTGGTTAAAAAATCCTTCCTGTGACTACAAGATGGCTTTGATAAAACGATGGTAGTATGCAGCCACTTAATTTCTGCTAAACAGCCTTGGCAAGTGTGGGCTTCATACTGAGTGAACTTTACAGACCACATATGCAATTAAAAGGTGTCTCTGTCCAAATATTTATGGACCTAACTGTAAATGGAGTTGGACAGACTTGTGGCTTATGAAATTTAAAATAAGTAAAAGTAAAGCATTACTTCTAGGAAGAATAAAGTTTGGGTTTGAATTCACAATGGGAGGTCTGAAACTTGAAACTACACCTTTTTAGAAGGACCTGGAAGTCATGGTGGACTCATCACTATCTACATGCAGTGTACAGAAGCTAACAGTATGCTAAGTTAGATATCATGATGTGTGGAGTACAAGGCAAGGAAGGTTAGGGTTAAGCATAGCACACTAGTGAGGCCTCACATGGAGCACAGTGTTCAGTTTTGGTCTCCATATTACAAAACAGACAGAGCAGCACTAGGGAAAGACCAGAGAAGAGTGACTATGCTGCTTCCAGGACTAAGAGATATGAGCCAAGAGAAGGGAATGAAGGAGGTGAGCCTTTTCAGTTTAAGTAAACAGGGATTAAAAAGTGACATAATGAAAGTGTTAAAAGTTATGAATGGAATTGGCACACTGGATCCCAGTTGTTCCTTTTCAATAAACTGCAATAACAAGATGGGGACACTGTTGGAAAGTTGTTAAGAGCAGATTTCACACAAATGTTATGACAGTTTTGTTCATGCAGAGAACCACAGACACACAGAATGAATTACCAAGTAGTGCAGTGGAGAGTAGAAATGTAAGGACCTTCAGATCATGACTTGATGTTATTTTGGACAATCTAGGTGTACGTTTAGTGCCTTTTAAATCCAAGTTCTGTTTATTCATTTATTGACGGGGCAGATAAAATGAGACAACTGTGCCACCTTGGTAAAAATACGAAAGTTAGTTCTGGTGGCTAGGACATTAGATATAGTGATGCCAGGGGCCTAGCTGGAATACAGTCGGGCAGGGGCAGTTAACTCTTATTTCTGTAAAAAACGCTCTGGAGTTAGCTAGCCCAGGAACAGAGAAATGACCCTGGGGGATGTCGTCAGCAAGTCCATTTTCTGTGCTATGTTTTGTGGTGGCCTTGTTACTTGAAAGCTGTCTAGCCATTTAAGGATATGCTGAGGCTCAGAATTACAGGAATACTAGGTACTCCAGGATTTCCAGAGGGCATCACAAACCCCAGAAATTATTATATTTGTAATTTCAGAAGTAGTTCAGGGGTGGGACTTGAAAGTTGTGCTCTGTTAGACTGCAGACTTATAATTGAGAATTGAGTGGAAGGAAGAGTTTAACTGGTGGGAAGTAGAGAGGCCAGGGTGATTAAATAAAGGTGTAGAAGAAAGAAAAAGACAGCGAGGGAAGTGTGAATGGACATCATTGAAGGTAGTCAAGTGCACTAGGTGCCCCCATTAGCTAGGCCCAGCAGGATTCTGTTTTCCTTTTTGTGATGAAATTGTTATTAAACAATGACAAATGACAGGAGATAAAAAATAAAAAAAACAGTATGTTAGAAAAGAACACAACCCTCCCTCTGCCACCTGCTCCCACCCAGTATGAACCAAGGGGTAAAAATTCTGGGAAAATCCTTTTTCCAATGAATAGACAAGGAGAGTTAAAGAATCATGATTAAGCCACAACAGCAAAAATACATAAAAAAAAACAATAAGCAATAGCTGACAGAAAAACATAGTGAAGGCGTTACAGCAAACCAGGACTTACACATTTGAGCAGCCGTAGTCCAAGTTTCAATTACACTGCTGGAGGCTCATTAATCAGAGCTGCAGACAATCCAAGATGTATGAAACTGAAGCAGGAGGACTGCCAGTTTTCTATAGTAATGCACTCAGGTGCCTTTCAGCAGGAGGCAAGAATTAATCTGGCTGCTAGGGTACCCAGAAAAAATCATTTATTTTGAGGGGGTTTGGGTGGAAACACATAAAGGTCTAAAAGAAGAAAGATTTGAAGCAACAGAGGAACATTTAAAGAACGTTAAGAAGATAGTAAGTGACATAATGTGCATCCAAAAGAAAAAAGACAAGAGGGCAGTGCCAGAAGATGTGGAGAAAGGTGCCAGGTAAACCAAGGGGACATAAATGACAAAGAGGATCAGCAGTGAGGCCCATCAGATTGCACTTTCAGGGAGTAGAATGAAGTTTATGTAGAGTACTGAATTGGGTGTGCAGATAGTTTGGATTTCTAGAACAAAACCTTACGCCAGAGAAAATAGTGTCTCATAAGAAAGGTGAAAAGAGAGGAGAAAGATCTCAGACCAGAAGAAATCAATGGTAGAGGTTTGTAAGATGCTTTACAAAGTAATGAGTACAGGGTAGAGACAGGCTTCTTTTTATGAGAGAAAGAGCAAAATGGACAGCCCAGTGAGTGTTTTGGTAGAGGGACGATCAGAGAATCAGAGAGATTTTTCTTTATAAAATAAAGAGATACGAGATTAAAAGTTTGACTTATAGATCAAAAATAAATAATATTGGTTTGTATTTTGTTACTATTCTTGTATTGTTTTACAGATTGTTTAGTTTATTCTGTATTGTGCTTTTGTCCAGCTGACGAAGCAGTTATCATCATGAAGGGCTGTCCAGGCCAAAAGTAAAAAGAAAACCCTCAACCTCTTTGATAAATAAATAAAATCTGCTCTCACTTTTATTTGTTATTTTATGAGGCGCACAGCAGGATCTGGGAGTAGGGTGGAACGTGCATGTCAGATGGCATACAGAGAAGGTGCACGACCTTGTAGGACCTGTCGCTCATTTAGGATATTCATGGCGCCAGACTGCATCCTCTTGTAAAGTTGCTGATAACAGGAGCAAAGCATTGTTTTGGGTGGTGGTAGTAGGGGCTTCCTGCCAGACTAGCCCTAAAAGTACAATGTGATGGATTTTATTACCTTCTCGTTAGTGAAAGTAAGCACCTATTTTTAAATTACAGCATCCCAGTTGGAGTTACCGGCTGCAAGTGTGGTGGTCATTTGAAATATGAAGATATTCCAAAGAATTAAAAATTAAAGAATGTATTGCCAATAAACACATGAATTTGATTTTAGCAAAGTTTAAAGGCTATTGTAATTTATTATTATTTGGCTGACACCTTTACACAAGGCAGCTTACAACATCTGAGATACAATGGATTTTATTTTCCTTTGTTCTTCCATTTGAAACATCTTGCTCATGGTCACATGCTGTCAGTTGTTGGATTTGATCCCACCATCTCAAAGTCTCAAGTCCAAGGCCTTAACCACTATACCATGCTGCATGCCTACCTGACTCACCCTTTAATCTTAATCCAGAGATTGTACAGTACCCCATCCATCCATCCACTTTCCTAACCCACTTGCCAGCTGGAGCCTATCCCATCAGTCATTGGGTGTAAGACAGGAGCAAACCCTGAACAGGACACCAGCATATCGCAGACTGAACACATCCACATATATAAACACCCTCACTAGGGCCAGTTTAACAATGCCAGTTCACATATTTTGCATGTGTTTGGACTGTAGAGGAAGCCATCTCCTTTCATTGTAATTTTCTTTACCCTCCTGTCCACCATTCTCAAATCCACATACTGTATATACTTGCACTTAAGTTCTCTTAAGGATAAGTCAGGGCTTGATTTTACTGTATAATTTCTAGCATTGTATACTGTCGGTCGTATAAGTTGAATGCGGAAAACTCACGCAATTGGTCAAGAGATTATTATATGCTAATGCCTAACTGAGAGAGTAACCACAGAGCACACTGCCTTTTATTTCTATGTATTGTGCCTATGTGACCACACGGTAATACCCAAACTATTCCGAAGCGACATTTACACTGTTCTGTGTTTTTTATATCTCGCACCCTCGTACACCTTTATCATAAGAGCATCCCTTATCTATGATGGAGCATTCGAGCAGAAGAAAATATGAAGCTGGCTTTAAATTAAAAGTCGTTGAAGTGAAGAAATTGCGCTGCTGCAAAAAAATTCAATGTGTCTGATTAACTGATACGAGATTAAAAAATTAAGTGTCGTATTCTTGAATGGGCGTATAAGTTGGGGTCTGATTTTATGATCAATTTTTTCGATTTTCAAGATCCAACTTATACATAAGTATATATGGTAATCAAATTCTGTAATGGAAACTACGCAGGGTCCCTAACTTCAGACTGCATCAAATACGTTTTTCATCCATTCTCAAAATTAAGATTTTAATTGCAGTGTTGGCTTAGGTTCAGTGGCAAAACAAATGTAACAAGACTAGAAAAAAAATCCATTTAATTTTTGACCTCCACTCATCCAGTCCAGGGTGGAGCAGTTGGTACCAACCTGGCATCATTGATCACAAGGTGTGATTCAAACCTGGACATAGCACCAGTCCTCACAGGACATGTGCATGTTCAAACATACAATGGGTGTCTCCAGTGAGCCTAGCCTGAACAGCTTTGGGATATGGGAGAAAAATCTTAACACAGAAGAGAACATCCATCTATTTCCAAAAATGCTTATCAAGAGCAGGTGAAGCTGGGGCCAGCAGGTACAAGGAATGAACCGGGTAGACTCGGTGGAAAGACCAATAATGTAGAATCAGCTAAACTGTTACAGTGGGACCTGGACAGCATACAGGCTTAGACAGATGTGTGGCAGATGAAATTTAATGTATGTAAATGTGCAGCATTACATAAAGGAAGTAGAAATGTTACATTTGAATATACAATGAAAAGTCTAAAAATTGAAAGTATACCTAGGAATCATTGTGGACTCATCACTATCAACATCCAGACAGTGTACAGAATCAATCAAGAAGACTAGTAGGATGTTAGGTTATATTGCACCTTGGTACATGCAATATCAAGATTATACTTGTTTTTGTAAAAATTCTTGCAGCAGCATTTTGGATTAACTGGAGGTTGTATAAAGAACAATTTGAATATCCAGTGAACACCACATTTCAGTAGTTAATCCTCCTAGAAATAAATGCATGAATTAATTTCTCAGTATCATGCATATTTAGAAAACACCTTAATTTCTCAACATTTTTAAGATGGAAGAAACATGTTTTGTACAGTTATTTAAAGTGCACTCTAAATGACATGCTAGAGTCAAAGATAATGCATAGATTGCGGGCTCAGTAAAATAAATGGTGATTCCAGCTGAGTTAAATAGTGACAATATATTGTTGCAATCAGCATTTTTCGCTCCAATAATTAGCATCTCTGTTTTGTCTGTGTTTAAAGACAAGTAGTTCTCATCCATCCACTCCTTTAATTCACTAACACAACTAATTAAAGACAACATCAGAGAAACTTCATTTGGTCTAAAAGAAAGGTATAACTTGGTGTCTGCATACAAGTGAAAATTTACATGTTCTCTATAGACGGATCCCAGTGAAAGGTGCCTGCCTGCCTGCCTAATGAAAAGTCATCTCTGACGGAGGACCATTGAAATCATCAGGTAGAAGGGTCCTCTAATCATACTGTCCAGCCCACCACTGACTCAGCTGTGGAATGGCCAGTAAGAGAGGGGGAGCTTGATAGCCAACATCTCGGGGACTCTGAACAAATCTGAATTGTAGTATGTGATTTCATTTACTCTTGTATTTTGCTCTGTACTTGTAATATTACTATTGTATTGCATTGAAGGTTTCTGGTGTTCTCTTTTGTGTATTGTATTGTATTTACCCCCTTTTGTTGACACCCACTGCATGTACAACCTACCTGGAAAGGGGACTCTCTTTGAATTGCTTTTCCTGAGATTTCCTCCATTTTTTTCCCCACATGGGTTTTTTTGGGAGTTTTTTCTTGTCTTCTTAGAGAGTCAAGGCCAGGGGCTGTTAAAAGACAGGGTCTGTTAAAGCCCATTGCAGCACTCCTTGTGTGGCTTTGGTCTTTACAAAAATAAATTGTATTGTATTATATTATGCTTGAGTGTTAAAGTAGTGAGGCCTTACCTGGAGCACTGCGTTCAGTTTTGGTCTCAATATTACAGAAAGGACATAACAACACTTGAGAAAGTCCAGAGCAGAGTGATTAGGCTGATTTCAATTAGGCTAACGAGGATAAGGTTGCTGGGTAACAGTGATGGGGCGGGGTTTCTGTGTACAGAGTTTTCCAGAGAAAACACTGATGTGCATAATGGGGTGTCATAGTGTGGAAAATATGCAGCACGTAAGGTTTAAAATCAATGCACTGCATTGTGATTTCGATGAGAGGCACAAATAGAGTTGATTTTATCAGTGTGATATGGACTGTAGGCTTTACACAACTGCAGAAAAGAGCACAGGTAAACATGAAAGTGTGAAAGCGGCTATAGAGAGCAGTACACTTTGTTTTACACCCCCCAAAAATCCTTTAAAACCACCAAAAACTCTTTAGTGAGTTTTGCACTTTGAAATCAACCACAAATAGAATTTGAGGGACATGTCATGGGATTGGATGCTAGGCACATTAGATGATGTGTCTGTAGAATAGAGGACAATCGATGTACAATTTAAATTTTTGTGTGTTGGTGATCATTAGCTGTAATGTGTAGTAATCCTTAAACTTTTGAAAGTAAATGAATGTTCCAGTTCTAAAGGGGCTTATTTCCACATTTACGTAGGTCACTGAGTACCAGAGGTTTGTGAATAAGAGCATTCACCACCATAAAGGTGCTCAAGAAAGTCAGCATGGGCACCACCACCCTACATAACCCTGCCTTCCCAAGCTGACCCCTGCAAATTCTGTTTCTTGCTTCTAAGAATGAAAACTTTTTGGCACCAAGAGATAAACTATTCAGAGAACCATTCATGAAGAGAAATATACCCCCAGATATACTATGTTGAAATGTTTATATACGTCACCTTGTGGGGACATCTTTAAAAGTAAGTCACCAACTGCACAACAACCTCAAAAAATGTGTTTGCTTTAATCCTGAAAGACTTCTGTCCAACCTCACGTACGTCAATATGCACATAATGCTGTTATGGCCCCAGTTATGTTTTTATCAGACTCATCCATGAAGGCTATCTCTCTTAAACGATGCAGCTGTGTAAATACTAAAGTTCCTCTCAGATTAGCTAGCAGCTGCGATGTCCAAAAGCGTCCCCCTGAGTACACCCCTGTTTTTATTTTGTTACTCCTTCAAAGCTTCCCATTTAATTAACAACGAACATTTTGACAATAATATTGATTTTCTTTTTTCCTGCAAACATGATCCTCTAGGAGCATGACACCAGTTTTGTTTTGATTTTGTTAGGGAGTGTGGAACACAAAACAAAGTTTGATCTCAGCTGGCAGCTCTTCTGGAACAAACCCTTAAAATATCTGGAGACAAGGAAGGACGCGTGAATGTAGCTCTTCCCGTCCTCTTCTTTGAAACTTTTCCCTCAGAATGTCTTGCAGGTGAGTTAGGTTGAGGATCACAGGAGGATGCCACTCTCTTCATCCACTCTTCAAGTATGTCCCTGCTGATTAACATTTACTGATGTGACCTCAGATACAAATAACAGCCAGCACTTCATTTTCCTTCTCGCCTTGTCCTTGCCTTTTGATGACCTTGCCTGTTACTATTTTTAAATTTCTTACATCCTGTACTGCAATAAGAATGGTCACACTTATTCCAGTATGTCAGAAACAACAACAAAAAAAAAAAGATTGTGACTGAAGGCAGAAGAATGGAGCAATAGTTAGCACCACACAGCTCCAGAGTCCTGGGCATGACGCAAACCTTCAAGACTCGTGTGGCATGAGTGTGACCTGAAGTTGAATGGCATCCCAAACATGGTCGGTTCCTACCTTGAGCCCAAGGCTTCTGCGACCTTAAACAGGATTTAGCATATTTGAAAATGGATGACTGTGCGATAGAATTCATGAAACAATTGGATTTTATTTTTCCATTCATCTCCATTGTTTGGCTTCATCACCGAGAGTTGAAGCTTATCATACAGTAACTCTTGATAGGGTACCAGCACAGTCAATATGGGCATACTGCAACACTCTTAGCTTTTTATGGACACCTTGCAAAACCCCCAGATATGTTGTTGCTAAAGTTTTATAGAAATATTGAAATGTAGACAAATGAAACCCATCCATCTTCTAACCCGCAGAATCCGAATAGGGTCACGGGGGTCCGCTGGAGCCAATCCCAGCCAACACAGGAACCAATCCTGGGCAGGGTGCCAACCCACCTCAGGACACACACAAACACACACACTAGGGCCAAGTTAGAATCGCCAATCCACCTAACCTGCATGTCTTTGGATTGTGGGAGGAAACCGGAGTGCCCAGAGGAAACCCACGCAGACACGGGGAGAACATGCAAACTTCACGCAGGGAGGACCCGGGAAGCGAACCCGGGTCTCCTAACTGCGAGGCAGCAGCGCTACCACTGCGCCACCATGCCACCCACAAATGAAACCTGTAAAAAAAATACTTCATTATGCAGAGAAGCTCAGTACAAGGTTCATTATTAAAAGTATATGTACACCATACAGTACACTGTGCCTATCAAAGGTATTCATCCCGTTGAAGTTTTCACATTTTATTTTCACACAATATTGAATCATAGTGGATTGAATTTGTTTTTTTACACTAATTATTAGGAAAAGATATTTTAATTGCAAAGTGAAAACAGATCTCTACAAAGTGGTCTAAAATAGTTGCAAATATAAAACACAAAATAGCTGATTGCGTAAGTATTCTATTATGATGCCATAACAGCTAACTGGTTTCCGAAATCACAGAATTAGTTCAAGGGAGATCACTTATGTAGGGTTTCAGCTTATTTTTAGTCTAAATGCACCTCTGCTGGATGGTTCAACTGGTGGTGAGGTGGCGTAACCTACATAATGAAGACAAAAGAACACTCTGTGCACTCCACGAAAAGGTAATTGAAAAGCAAAAGTCAACGACGGATGGAGACAAAAAATATCCAAATCCTTTAATATCCCATTGAGTTAAATTAATCATGGAGAAATACAAATCTGTCAGAGCAGGCTTTCCACAAAAACTGAATAACTGTGCAAGAAGAAGATGAGGGAGGGAGGCCACCAAGAGACTTCTGAGAACTCTGAAGGAGGTCGCAAGCTACAGGGGTCGAGACTGTCGAGACTATGTAGACAACAACTGATTTTTCACCAATTGTAGATTTATAGGAAGGTGGCATAGGGAAAGCCACTGTTAAAAAAATGAACAGAGAGTTAGCCAGGAAGCATATGGGAGAGTCTGAAGTCACCTGAAGGAAGGTTCTATGGTCTGATGAGACTAAAATTGAAAGTTTTTTTTCATCATACTAAATGCCATGTTTGAACACTGCTAATTATTACAAACACACCATTTAAAGCAGGGTGGTGGCAGCTGATGTGTAGGTGCTTCTCTGCAGCAGGTTCTGGAAGGCTTGTGAAGGTATAATGATTGCAGCAAAATACAGAAAAATCATGGAGGAAAACCTGATGCAGTCTGGAAGAAACCTACACCTTAGGAAAAGACGTGTTTTCCAGCAAGACAACAACCCAAAGAATAAAGCTAAAGCTTAGAAATGTTAATGTCCTGGAATGGCTGAGTTAAAATGCAGATCGCAATCCAACTGAGAATTTATAGGTGGACTTGAAATGCTGCGGTGGGTTGGCGCCCTGCCCGGGATTTGTTCCTGCATTGCACCCTGTATTGGCTGGGATTGGCTCCAGCAGACCCCTGTGACCCTGTGCTAGGATATAGCGGGTTGGATAATGACTGACTGACTTGAAAAATATTCATGCACCCTGACAGAGCATGAAACGGCACGGTGGCGCATTATCCAACCCGGTATCCTAACTACAGGGTCACGGGGGTCTGCTGGAGTCAATCCCAGCCAACATAGGGCACAAGGCAGGAAACAAACCCTGGGCAGGGCGCCAGCCCATTGGAGGGCACATACACACACACCCACACACCAAGCACACACTAGGGACAATTTAGAATCACCAATGCACCTAACCTGCATGTCTTTGGACTGTGGGAGGAAACTGGAGCACCCGGAGGAAACTCACGCAGACACGGGGAGAACATGCAAACTCCACATAGGGAGGACCCGGGAAGCGAACCCAGGTCTCCTAACTGAGAGGCAGCAGTGCTACCACTGGTAAGTAAATAAACCCCATTTTATTTCTTAGTTTCTTGATAGGTATGCCAGTATCATGTGTTCTTCGGTCTCTTTCACCTGTCTTTGTCATTGTTGACTCGTCATGGCTGTGCATGTGATGGACTAATTGGCATATTTTTGTAAATCCAGATAGCTCAAGGCCCTTTTATAAACCATTGAAACCACTGACACTCAGCCTCACTCCTTTAATTCGTAACATAATAAAGTCACCGGAATGTTGAATTGTATTGCCCCCAATCTTTTGTTTCAATCACCTCCAATGTGAGCAGGTCTTACTGCGGTGGGTGTAAGGTACTTGAGCATTAGTGTTTTGCTCCCAAATGGCTTTAGTGTATCAATGCAGAGACCTTGACTCCACATTCATGGCTTGTGTTAATAAGAGTTCGCCATCTGGTTCCAGCGTTTCAGTCCCCAGAGAGGCAGCAGTGACCTTATTCTTGTCTAAAAATCCTACAGATGTCTTATAATTACCATGTAATTAGTGTTATTTTTCTGTGTTTGTAGATTAAGCTTATTCATTACATTAGGGTACGCTGTACAAAATATGTAATAATTGAATTTGATTATTTGAATGTATTGTTTCTGTGTCATTTACTCAAATTGCACTTGTTAAAAATAAATAAAATAAAAAAATAATAAAATAAAAATATAAATATTCTATGTAAACACCCACTCATGTAGAGACACTCCAACCCCCAAAGGGGCACATATACAGGCTTACACTGGCACACTTGTGCGCACTTCTCTTTGATTCTCACTGAATTTCAATCCATCGTGAAATCCTAAATCTACCCCAAAGTAAAACTTCACACTGGACAGAAAGTCGACAGCAAATTAACAATCTCAAAGTTTGTGGAATTGTTTTAAAAGCACATATAAAAAATACTTCAATATATGTATGTTATAATCAGTCCTTAGTGAGAATATCATTCTAAGGGGCACATCCTGAAGAGCTGGGACAATTATAGGGACAAGTTTCTTTCATTTTTCACTCATGTTAAAATCTATGCTTCACTGTCCCCACATCTCAAACAACACAAAACATCTTGAACTTGATGGACACCATAATGTTTACAGAAACAATTACCCGGGGCAATCGCATTGGGGGATTTGAATCCCCTGTGCTAATGTCTGAGATGTCTGCTATTTTGTGAACCGTGTCACCTGCTTGAAACCAGACACATCTGAGACCATATGTGCTCTGCTTTGTTATGCCCTTGGGTCCTCTCTGAACCTTGGAAACGCCACAGCTAACTGCTGTAGGGATAAAGATAGATTCCAATAAAATGACTGCCTCTAATAAGCTTTTATTAGACAGGTGAAGACAAGCGGCTGTTCAATTATTGTAAGTTTCAATTATTTATTAGGAATCAATAGATAGATAGATAGATAGATAGATAGATAGATAGATAGTGATGACAGACTGGTCAGACATGGGTTCAAGATTTGGAGAACCACTGTGTTAATCCCATATAATTGGCACAATTTAAAAGGAAAAGGTACCAAAAAATATTGACAAAATAAAGTAGCCAGACAGGAAACTTGTTCTCATTCGAGGGTTAAAACAAAACGCGGTAACTTCAGTCAGGGCAGGACCATATATATCTCTGGACTTGAAAAAGGACGTATCTTGAAAAATATGTGGGGCATGGCCTTATTTCAGAGATGCAGATAGAAAACAAGGTTGTGATTGACAACACTCTCTTTCATCCCTGGGTGGTAGTGCTTACCTTCAAGGAGCCCCCTATTTGCACATATGTGCACAATAGATAGATAGATAGATAGATAGATAGATAGATAGATAGATAGATAGATAGATAGATAGATGCAATATAATTGACATCACTAATGAATTCCAATTGATATATGCATAGGTTTCTCAATGAACAGATGAAAATGAGCGAACAGTAGATCCACCCATTCATCCACCAGTTTTCTAAACATATATCTATTTTTATACATTAAACTTTGTTTTTGGAACCACATGCATCTCTATGAATCATCACACACTAGGGATTAACCAAAACTGTACAAAATACTAGTATGGCACAGAACGCACTCAGGCACATACCCACACTTTCTCTATCCATCCACCCATTCTTCCATCCATCCATTATCACACTGGTTTAATCCATTTCAGAGTCATTGGGGCTGGGGCCTTTCTTGACAAATTCAACACTCCTTTCCATAGCAGGGCACACACAACACTAATTCATACTTGGCTGGCATAGCTAACTAAAACTAAAGCTTGTTGTGGGATATGTCACATCTGCTGACCACATTTGCTGATCACAAGATCATGTCAATTTAAATAACTGAAAATCACTGGCTATTGTCACATTTACTGATCATGTTCAGACTATTCTACACAGTCATGCTTGCCCCTTTCTCTGAGAGCCAATAGCGGGCAGCCTGATGGAGCTGGCACTGTACCAGCACTGACAGAAGGGTTGCCAGCTATGGTGAGTTCAGCAGCAATCTCTGCCCTTTTTTTACTTTTTTTTCCAGTCTGTCATGGTACATAAAACACAAGCCATCAGACAGACAAGCCTCTCTTCTGTATGTGAGGTCTAAAGACCCCATGTTAAGTGATGGATCTGGCGCTGTAGTGTGCAAAGGGCCAACAAGTTAGCTGGTACAACGAGTTCAACCGTAATCTATCTGTTTTAGCACATAAAACATGAGCAATCAGAAAGATGAGCCTCTTTTCTATTTGTGAGGTTCCTTACTCCTCCTCGCTACATTCTATGAGTTGTATTTACAGATCAGCATTTATTGGTTGTCAGCTCTCCTGCACACACAGCCAACCCCTCCAAATAAAGAGAAAATCAGACCTGTTTCATTTTTGTCAGAATGAGTCACAGACTAGCTGGTCACAACTGCTGATTATGTCAATATTAGGTGATCGGCTTCATGTCTCCATCCAACGGACTAAGATTATGTAAACAAAGACAGAAAATTACTGGAAGTGTCATCTAATGTGACATAAGCTTTACAATCCTTTTTTGCAGGAACCAAAATCCCTGGCACCTTGAGGTATCATGGCTCAGTGCCTTCCTCAGCTGATGTGTTGATCTGTTATGTTATGGGTATGATTCTACTTATAGTGTAAAACATCCTGAGTACAAATTTTCTGCTAGCCCACTCCTTTTTTGGTTCTTTTGAAATGTGCAACTGATTAATGGCAGGCAGGATCGCCTAACTTACTACCTTTGTCGTTGCACTGGTACTCACAAGGCTGCCCATGACACTATGTGAGAACAACTGTAATTCAACAGTGTGCTTGAAAAACACCTTTAGATGCGTTTTGCTATAAGAATGCAATATAAAAATAAATTCTGGGGGATTAAAATGGTGTACATTGGATCCCATTTAAAAATCAGATTGCCTTGTAGTTTTGCCAAACACACTAAAATGGGGACTCGTCTATTTTGCTTCAAACAAAAGAGGCGACTGATTTCAGTGTACTCATTAATTAGCCTTCTTTCCTGTCTAGCTGACCCTTAACAATCCAGATGGCACAGTAGCCCCGACCTTCTCCCACACCCCTTCCTTTAGCCTTAAAAGAGAGCGGCAGCAGACATAAATTCCTGATTACGGGTCATCATTGTGAGCACAGAGCTCTAGCACTTAACAGAGTGCCTTTTTTCTTAAGCAGGTCATTCTTTTGCACACCGTCAGTCACTTTGCAAGGGCGTTATGCCATGGAATTCTGTGTACAAACACACACACACACACTCTGCCAGGCAATCCATCAGAGCTAATGGGGGCGGAGGTTGGCTCGTCAGACGCCCAGCAGCCTGCCGTTAATACTGACACTTCAGTGCCTGGCATGGTCAGTTCCCATGACAACACCAAAACAATGCTGTTTCTCAAAGCCATAATTTAAAGGCCACCGTCACCCAAAGAGCCATTCAGTACCCACATTAACATCATTAAGATAGATTTTTCTTTCTTCTCATTTTTGTAAAGTTGTAATTACAGTATTTGAATTAGGAGAAAGTCATATAAAACTGTGCTCTTCCATGAGCATTTGAATTGCTTAAGCTTAAGATGAAGTCTCACAAACTTTTATTCAGCAGAATACCTTGACAGACTTCTTCAACACAGCAATATAATCTCTTCTCTTCTCTTCTCCTCTCCTCTCCTCTCCTCTCCTCCCAGGCATGTGCTGCCTTTCTCCTCTTCTGAGTCTGACTTGCCTGGATAAGGCAGTGTAGTTCCATTTATTGAAGATCCAGGAGTACTTCCAGTGCCAGGGCATTGCCTGTTGGAAGTACTTTGGGGTCATATGGAAGTCCTATAAAGAAGGGAGTGCAACTCCCACCAGTACCCGATGGTGACACCCATGGACCCCAACAGAGCCTCCCAACTGGACTACCACCCCCAGCATGCTCTACAGGTACCAGAATGGGTACTGAAACCCATGGATGCTACCATTTAGTCGATCGGGCGAGTATCTATCTATCTACCTGCATTATATAGTACCTTTTCTATCTATCTATCTATCTATCTATCTATCTATCTATCTATCTATCTATCTATCTATCTATCTATCTATCTATCTATCTATCTATCTATCTATCTATCTATCTAGTTTAAATGGGGTATTAACCGGTTTATATATTCACATTCATGCATCCACTATTTATTTTTTTAACAAATTTCACAGTTCTTGATAAATAATGCCAAAGAAACCTAGATTTCAGATTTGATGCTCAGTGGTTGTCCATTTGGTGTCTGCACCCCTTCCCTGTGTCTGTGGGGTTTTCCTCCAGCATTCCTGAAGATGTGTAGATTAAGTTAATTGGTGATACTTTACTGTTTAAGTGGGCCAGGGTTGTTTCTTTCCTTGCCTCCAATGGCACTGAGATAAGTTATGGCTCCCGTGACTGTGAATTGTAGTAAGAAAGTTTTAGATTGTTATGTTATGTTATAAAACTACAGTCTATTTATTTTGTCACACACTTGTAATGCTGGTACTTAATAAAGTTTGCTTGATTGGCTACATAGCTTTATCTAATGAGACTTACTATTTTCAGTTCCTTAGGCATATTTCATTTTTTTTTCCCTTACCCAACTATTAGCACGTACACATTTAGATTTCAGACAGTCTTTGGAATGTTTCCCCTATGGGTTAAACTCCTGATATGTAATTTTTGAGCTGGAAAAAAAACTGCTCTTTCTGACAGAGGAATTGCTTTGTTATGCAGACTTTTAATTTCACAAAATGTAATTTTATATTGAAAATCTATCTAAGTAATTATGACTGATTATTTCCTGCCATTACTGAGACATAACAGGGGAGGTTTTAGTGCACAGAATCGGCCTATGCTCTTCATTGTATTTATTTATTTGCTGCTTTCCAAGACACACAGGGATGCTGTCTGTGAACGGTGCAGCTTAGTGTTATCATAACAAGCGTTTCATTTATTTAAATTACCTTATCAGCTCTAATGCAACCCTTCTGTATAAACAGAACAAGGGAAGCGGATTATATTTTGTTTTCCTTTTCCAAACTCGAGGTGGGGGGTTGAACCCTCTGCATGCCTCCTTTTGACACACACACACACACACACACACACACACATACAAATCCCTCCTTTAACAACTGATTGTTGTCTGAACTGACTCAAATTCACTGTCACAGAACATAATTCAAAATGAGTTTTAAAAAAGTGTCCCATGAAATGTCAGATTTCTCTGGCTAAACATATTTTCTGTCTCTGTTCCACGCTTCAGACTATCCAAGGGTCAGTGCTACAACAATATCCGGCTCTTAACATAATAATTTTCTAGGGATTTACTTTCCACGCTAGGATGAATAATTCTGAACTATGCTATCATATTTTATGGTGTACCTTCCAGTAGTTCCAGATCTGAAGCTGTATTTAATGTGGTTAAAAGCGTGTTGAAATAAATGTTTCTTATTAAAAAGAAACTGGCATGAAAAAAGAGGCGTCAAGTAGTCATGCCATTAAGTGTTGCATTTCTTCAATCTTTAAGACGCTGAATTAATGCTTAACAAGAGACTAGGGCTGTTAAAGGCCCCATCTACACTACTACATTTTCATTTGTCTATGGTTTTGCCTTTTTTCCACATTACACTGTCATTTTTGGCTAATGAAAATCTATACTTTTGAAAATGCTCTGCAGAGACAGAGTGTTTTGAAAATTCCCGTTTCCGTGTGGTCAGGTGAAAAGGAAACATTTTCATAGTGCTCTGGCTGGTTTGTGCTTATTACAGTATGTGGCTCTTCTCTCACTGGATTCTGCTCATTACAAAGTCTCATTCTCTGATTGGTCAGCATCTTCTGAATAAAAACATATTCCAACATAGTGAGCTTTAAAAAGCCGCTTTCCATGGCATTCGTTGTTTTACTTAACTGTATGCATCTAAATGTGTGTGATTTTTAGAAACAGTAGTCAGGAGACTATTCACAGTGCATGATAGAGTGGCCGGTTGTGTATTTGCTCAAACTGAATGCGCATGTTCAGTCCAATTGACATGTCACAATGTGGGTGCTCAGACTATATGTGTACAATGCACGCTCACTGTGGTCATAATGAATTTTGGGAAATTTAATGGCAACATAGAAAATCAGCTTTGGGTACTACTCACACTAAAGAACAACTTAAATGACTTTAATTTCAGACATGACAGAAATTCTTCACATTGTACAACAGCCTAATCATGAGATGTAGTCGGCATTGCAACCCCTCTCACACTGCAAGTGATCCTGAAATTCAAGCCGCCTCAGAAGATTAGTCAGTGACTGCAAAATGAGCTTAAAATCAGGCCAAAACTGCACAGTTAAAGATGCCTATGCCGTGTGCATGCCCAGTGTAGGCAAATGATTGTGTCATATGTGTTTTCGGTAATGTTGGTATGGATGAGAACACTTTCATAAATAATGTGTGTAGTACTAAGGTGTTGTAGTATGTTAGCCGTTATGAATGTTGTGAAAAGTCAAGCAAAATGACACCTTTTATTGGCTAACTAAAAAGATTACAATATGCAAGCTTTCAAGGCAACTCAGGCCCCTTCTTCAGGTAAGATGTAATACAGAAACTGGAGTTCCCTGTGTTTATGTACACAGTAGGACAAATTGTTGTTTCTTGTGACTCTTGTGATGTACAGTGTAGTGCCATGGCACCTAAGAGGTCATCCTGCCTGACTAAATTATATTTTACATAGCAGCTTTCCATAGTAAACACCATCAGATGCTCTACAAGTAAAATACAAGTGTTTCTGTATGTTTGTGGTGAAATCCCTGGAGGACAATGAGACTGGCTTATGGTCACAAAAGTGGCTACACATAGAATATAAAATATTAGATTTGAATTCACAAAGGAAATCTGAAAGTTGAAATTACACCTTACAAGAAGGACCTAGAAGTCACAGTGGACTTCACTAAAATGTTTAAAATGAAGGCTACAAACCTAATGCTGTGTCAAAAAGGAATAGGAAAATGTTGCAAATATTCATTAGCTTCATCTAATTTGTATTTCATTAGTGAAGCCTTCTTTTCCTAAATTTGCTAGAATTGTGTCAAAGTGAAGGAAGATGCATATGTTTGGGGAAAGAACATCACAGTACGGGACTTCTACTTCTACTTATCAGAAGTTTATTTAGAAATGGAGTCAAGAAGAGTGATAGAAAAAGAAGAAGAGCTTGAGGGGTTAATAAAAATGGAGATGAGATGAGAGAAGAGGTATTGGAACTGAGGAAGGTCAAAGAAGACAGGAAGGACAGGTGGGTAACACAAGAACATATGGAATGACCCATGAAGGCTGGTGTCTACCTATGCCTTGCATATTCTGACTGCTAACTTTACACAAGGCTAAGTAGCATAGTCTTTTTTTATGAGTTCTCTTTAAAAGCTTGCACAAAATGTGTCAGTGTCGTATCACTTCTAAAGAATTTGGCGGACATTCAGAAACCAAGATAAATAAAGGAAGGCAAGGACTCGTTATCAGTCAGGAAACACGTGTCTCTCTCACCTCGACCACACAGGCCTTTTGACCAGAAGATGTACAGCTTCAACACTTTTTTTGCCAGACATTTGCTCTCCCTTTCAATAGACAGATAATGGCACTGGATAAACATTTCAGTTTAGCAAAAAAAAAAAGAAGACTCAGTTTGAACTTGCCATGGTTTTCTAATTTGCCAGTACTAACCCAAAGCAATCAATCCATTATATGAACCCATCATTTTCCCGGGAGGAGACATCTCTCTGCTGCAAGTGACACTTATGCACACCATGCAAAGAATTTACATTAACCAACAAACTAACTCATGTAGATGTGGGGAGAATGTGAACTATCAGATACACATTAACCAGACTGGAATCTGAATTTTTGATGCAGTAGAGTTAACCATGACACCATTCTCTTGTGTAATGTGGCAAAAAACAGAAAAGGATAACAGGCTAGAACATCCCCTAATGGTCCTTACTGTCCCTACACTCCTGAACCCTCCACAGGCCCTAAACAGCCAGTTCAATAATAATAATAATAATAATAATAATGATAACAATCTAATATATAAAGAAGAGTTGATGTATGTATGTGTGTATGTGTGAATGTATGTATGTTTGTTTGTCCGCCATACAAATCTGCACCGGACGTCCGATCAGCACCAAACTGAGGATGGGGCTCCTTTGTGACAAGGAGAAGGTCATGGGGTATGTTTGGTTTGAAAAAATGTTCATGGTGAACCGTAGGGCACCTTTTCACTGACACAATGTTCAACACATGTCCCCGTACTTATCATCAACAAGATGGCTGCATGTTGCAACAGATATTCACTGCGGCGCAATCTAGCGGCAGCTTTGGTCTCTGTGCATCGCTCTTTACCCATGTTTCTTTAAATTGCCAACAGATGGCGGAAGTGTCCAAGTATGAGAAGGCCGACTTCTTTGATCGGGTGAAGGGGAACTGCTGTATGGATGTAAAACATGAACGACCCAGTGCGCATGACCGGCTGAAACACCCGCGTTTCCACATGTCAGACTCCAACACGCACTGATAGTGCTGTATTTCATTCGCCAATGTCCGTTATATGCAAGCACGTTTGAACAGAGACTCGCCTTAAAAAGACAGCATCCTTCCCCCACCATTTTTCCCAAACGCAGCACCGGTTGTATATCATTTCTCTCTGTAGTTACCAGAAAGAAGCGTCAGAATGTCAGGTTAAAAGCCTTCCTGAACAAATGAGTTTTAAGTTATTTTTTAAAGAACTAATTGAGTCAGTTGATCTAATTAATTTAGAAAGCTCCTTCCAAGGTTTGGGTGCTGTATAGCTGAATGCCCTGTCAACCACAGAGTGCAGGTCAGTGTGGGGCACAACAGGATTGCCAGAATCAGCGTATCTTAGTGGGCGAACAGGAGTATAGTGATGGAGAAGTCACTGATGTAGTCCTGTGTGATGCCATTTAAAGCTTTGTAGGTTAATAAGAGAATCTGATACTCAATTTTATAATACACAGGGAGCTAGGGAGCAGGATGGCTATTATGTGCTGACTACAGACTTATCAGAGGGACTACTAGGTCCCATACATTTTCCCCTGGTACCACATGTCCTTTGTCAGCCAGGAGATGTTATGTCTCTGAGTTTATTTTAGACAGACAGACAGATAAAACTTAATTTTGCTTTTGCAAAAGTTCATTAAATAAATAAACAAATAAATAAACACACACACACACTATGCTCTGAACATACATCAGAATGACTCAAAAGGAAGATAACTTCTAACTTGGCAGTCCCAGTCCTAGTGAGACAGTATGAGTTATAGAAGATGTGAAGGAACAGCTGGCCAGACACCTCTGAAAACTGCTGGGGCATTACACCGTTGGCATCCTAGGAGAAACTACAAAGCTGGGAACACCCACAGAACTTTACTGTTCTTTTCTCATAATTGTTTATCACTCTCTATTGTTGATGAAAATATTGTTGTGTTCATTTATTATTTGTCTAATATGGAATTTCTTTATTAATTTAACTTAATTTAGCTATTATTTAGCTTATATGTGTTTTCTGATCCTTGTATTTCGGAGGTGGATCTCCAAGAGGGTGGCCACATGTCCATCACAGTTAAGGAACTGCCCTATAAAGGCAAGCAGAGAATTAAAACCCAATACAGTTCAATTGAATGCACTCAGCTGTCAGGGGTTCATAAGTATTGTTCTCTTTGAGTTTTCTGATTTGTTTTGACTTTTGACCATTTCTGCTCTGGAACATGGATACATGGATTTTTTACTTTATTTGCTAGGATTGCCTTTGGCAACTCCTTTTCACTCTTTGAAACTTTTATTATATTTTTTCCAATTCATTAACAAATCCTCTTTTATAAAGTTTTCTTGAGGCCTTGTTCTATGCAAGCCAGGGGTTAACAGTGATCCTCTCCCTAGTTGGACATTTTGAGTGTGTTTTTGTGACAAAATAAAGACATCCACATAATGGAGTCTACCTCTTCACACTTAATGGAGTTCACTCTATCTATCTATCTATCTATCTATCTATCTATCTATCTATCTATCTATCTATCTATCTATCTATCAACCCTGCACTGGATAAGCAGATTAGGAAGATGGATGGATGCATGTTGATGTCACAGCAGAAGTGAGCTGAATTTAATAATGAAATAGGAAACAAAAAGAAAAGTCACAGCCAGGGCAAACTGGAACCCAAAATGTCACAAGTAATTTCTACGAGTTACTGCATTGCAGGTTTTAATAGATTTTAGTTGAGCAAATCTGTGTATATCCTGTCCAAACTGAGGTTAGGACAGATGGACGTTACCAGATGGTGTAACAAAGTTTAAAAAGTTTATTTATACTTTTATCCATTGTGTTACTTTCTTAATTAACTTCAGTGCAGCGGCAGTTTCAGTCTTTCCTTGGCAGTGTTGAGCACAAGACAGCACTTGATGGGATGTGAGTTATAAATGGCATTTAATTAAACAAAAATATAAATGAACATACCATTAAAGAACTACCAATAATTTCCTCTAGAGAGAGAGAGCATTCCCTGGTATTTTGTTACACTGGTGTAAAATACATTTTACAGCATTGCTTAAATGTTAGGAGCTTAAATAACAACGGATTTCTCACATCTCTGGAAAGAGGCTGACCCAAGAGGGTTCAAGATGTACTGACATAATAAACACTACAAAGATGTCTAAAACTATTGAATTTTCACAACCATCATCAATCAATCCATCTATCTTCTAAACCTGCTTATCCTGAGCATGTTTGCAACCATTCTGAAAAACTGGCCTGCACAAAGTCGAGTTCTGAAAGTCTCTAAATTCCTACTGTCTACCTGTGTGAAGAAAAAAATGTCTAATATTTGTGCAAAATGTACCCATAGCAAGTTTCCAACTGTTCCCCCGTGTTCTCACTCATTTTAAAGTAATATTGATCCACTGTACTACTTCCTTTCATAACTTTAAAAACCTCCTTCATACCACCTCTTAATCTGCATTTGCTTATACTAAAAAAGTTCAGCTCCTTTAATCTCTTTAATCCTGCAGTCCTGGGATCAACCTAATTGTCTTCTCTGGACTTTTTCTAGCTCTGCTATGTCCTTTCTTGTAGTTTGTAGCCCAGAGGCTATAACTGCACATCAGTGAAAGCTGCAAACTGTTAAATGCCATCCAAAAAGGTAAGGTTCACTATAAGGTTCATTAAGGAGAACTGCACCAGTCATTCATTCATTTGCTCAGTAATAAACTTGCTTCATTCATTCATTCATCCACTTCTCCTTTCATTCACACTCATTATCCCCCAAACTCTGTTCATACATTAATTTATTTTCCTAGTTACCATTTCCATTCCATGGTTCTTTTTTTTGTGCAATGCACCATTTGAGCAAATTCAGCCTGCTGTCTCTTCCAGCAGCTGAATGGAAATCCAGAGAACATAAAGCTTCCATCTATAATGAATAAAGCAAGAAACCTTTTTAACAGTGAAGTTTTAAAAGTTCGTAAAGGGAATAATAAAACTTCTCTTCCAACTGCCCTTCAGTAGACCTTTTCATTCCTCTGGTTTATACTACAAAGCAAAGCTGCATCAGGCCTTCTAGTTATTTTTTATTTGGCAAAGTAAAGATTATTTTTTTTTTAATGGGGGAGAAGTGGCCTCACTGTGAGTTTGACCTTCTGTTCACCACCCCACATGCTTAAACTGTTAAGTCTTGTGTTGTGGCGTGTTGAGGTAATTGTGGTCAGGACCCGTCTCAGCAGGTATTGGAACACATCCCGGACAGGACGCCAGTCGTATCCTGATCTGGAAAGGACGCTAATTTTTAAAGACAAGCTAGAGAGTCCCATGAATGATTCAAGGCATGGACTGTAGAAAGCATCTGCAATAGGAGGTGCCCTCAGGAAATGGGGGGGGTTCACATTGGGAACTCCACATAACTGGAATGCAGCATTATGTTTGTAAAATTACATTATAAAGAAGATTCAAAGTAGATTTAAAATTTCCACAAACCACAATGCTGTATATGAATACCTATAGTTATAACTGTCTCATCATAAAATGGATATTAATACATGCCTACTGACAAGAAACAGCAAAAGTTATTAATGCCATCCTCTGTCCTTCTCTTTCTACCATATTCCAAATAACAGCACGTACTGAAAAATTGTCCTTCACTCTGTTGACTTTTTCATAATGTTAGGGTTTGCTCTGATAAAAAAAACACTTTTTAACAATTAATTTCAGATTTATTATCAGGTGTATCTGCACCTTTGAGCAACACTACCAGGTTGCTACTCTGAATCTCAAAGCTTACATTATGTAAAGTAAAAAAATCACACAAAAGTAATAGGCAACAATAGAACAAAAGAGCCGAGTTTCCTTGCAGAGGTGATTAAAATATGGGCAGGAAAAAGATTTTTATATATATCATAATAAATACCCTTCCTCCTGGGTCAATGGCGCAAATTTCACTGCTTGCGAAATGAAATATTTTCACAATTTTTTTCCCTGCAAATTCAGTCTTGTTCTTTCTCAATTTTTTAATTTTTAATAAATTTGCAAAAATCTCAAGTAAACTTTTTTCACATTGTCATTATTGTGTGTAGAATTCTGAGAAAAAAAATTAATTTAATCCATTTTGGAATAAGGCTGTAACATAACAAAATGTGGAAAAAGTGATGCGCTGTGAATACTTTCCGGATGCACTGTATATATACTGAGTATCAGAAGTGGGTAGTAACGAGTTACATTTACTTGAGTAACTTTTTTAAATAATTGTGCTGCATCATACTTTTTACTTTTACTTGAGTACATTTGTGAAGAAGAAACGCTACTCTCACTCCGCTACATTGGGCAACACTCAAATCGTTACTTTTTTCCATTAGATAAAGTCTGACAGACAATTTTCAATCTGCTCTGTAGCATATGCTGTCAAGTTGCGCACACGCCTTCCATTGTGTCTCATCTGTGATTTTAGTTCCCTCTCTGTTTTCTTTCTCAGATCGCTTTTTGGAAGGAAGTCAGTTTCGTAGTTTTTATGAACAGTTCGAAAGTGCCTTTCCACATCTTCCTTCTTTGGAATAGCAATGATAGATTGACAGATCACAAACGTACTTCGATTGTGACATTGTGAGAAAAAAAATCCTCTTCCAATTCCACATCCAGCCCATAAACAACAATTTCTTTTTTAAATCCCTCTTTTAGTCGATATAAATTGGAAGGCTAACTAGATCACTTAGGTAGCCTGAGTTTTGCAGTAGCTTGCGCATTTGATCGTGCGTGCGGGATGACCGGTGTGTTAGAAGAAAGGAGATCTCAGACTGGCCGTTCTGTATGTCAGTGAAGTGACAAATGCCATAAGGAGGATATACTGTATGATAGACTAACATTTAAAAAAAAAATTTTTTGAATGCAACGCGATCTACTTGCACTACCTTTCCAATCTACCAGTTGATCGCGATCGGTGCATTGGGCACACCTGCTCCAGAGTGTCCAGGGTCAGTCCTGTGATGGAGCTGTCTTTTCCGAGGAGTTTGTTCAGGTGTTTTGCATGGTGTGAGCTGGGGTTGGCCGCATGGATAATAATAGGTGGGGGAGCTAAAAAAAAAAAGTAGAAAAAGAAATTGAGAATAAGGAAATTGAGAAGTGAGTACAAGAGCTGCAGAGGATGCCTAGAGCCCTATGCGGGTCTCTAGAAGAGGCGAACAAGAGGGCAGAGTGCAAACCAGCTGGGATGAGATGTCCAAATCTGCTGAATAACTAGCTGGCATAAATCCTATGGATCCCACTAACAAATGTTAATTAATACTAATATTTATGCTGTATATTATATGATTTTATGTGATGCAAATCATTTTCAGCATTGTTTATATATTTTTGTCTTATGTATTGTCCACATCTTTGCAAAATTTTTCAGCAAGCTCAAAAAATATTCCCATTTAATTATTCACAGTCAACTGGCGAATAACCAAAGTGTCAAATTCACAAATCTGGAGGGGCAACTGTATTTTTAAGAGCTGGGGAATGGCAGGTGATGTGGGCCGATTAAAGGATCAGTAGAAGAACGAAAGCAAAATAGCATGCAATGGTCAAAAAGGAAAAATATTTCATCATCACCAATTTGAAAATTGCAGTAAAGAAAATTAAAACTGAACACATAAAAGTCTTTCAGAGATCATTCACAATCTAGTTCAAAGAGCCTGACACGATTCCAGAGTAAATAGCTTTGCACTACTGACGTCATGTGATGTGTGACTTTCAAGTTGTGGCCTAGCAAGTGAGACTCGTGTCCTACCAGTCACTACCCACGATGGTGGCACCTGTAGATAAAATGCAAAATTGTCCTGATATGAGTGATGGAGTGGCATCTAGTCAAGGGGTGGTGCGAAAGTCCCAAATTTCCTGTAAACCTTGTGGCATATGGCCGGTCATTTATCCTGGCCAATACCCCCAGGCCACCAGATGGAGCCCTCCCTGCCGCATGGAGGTGCCCTGAAGACCAGCAGGGAATCCTGGACTATGGAGTTTTCATCCACAGCCCTGCTGGATACCACAGGGGCTGCTAGATGGAGCTGCAGGGAGGAGCAAAGAATATTATTTGCCCTACGCCCCAGAAGTATGTACGAGTCACATGGACAAGGGGAATGACGTGCTTCCAGGGTGAACAAAAAGGATTTTATTTGACCCGGAAGTGTTCCTAGTCACGTGGACAGAAAGGGCGAAACACTTCCGGGTCGAGGACTATAAAGGACTGTGGGAAATCTCCAGACGTGGAGCTGAGCTGGGTGGAAGGGTGGCAACGCGTCTGGGAGTGTGGAGGATTATTGATTATTGTATTTGTGTGCATTAATGAGTATTGTGGAGAGGAGGGTGCTTTGTACACTACTGTTAAATAATGAAGTCAACTTTTGAACTTTTATCTGGTGTCTGCCGTATTGTCTGAGGGTCCAAGGGAGCGATAGCGCCCCTATCTGTCACAACCTGAACTTATAAACTAGTAGATTCTTAAAGTTCATGGATGGATCAATAATGTGAAGAGTGATGACTTAAAGAAAACATAGACTTTCAAATCTAAATCCAATCAATGTGGTCAACAGCAGCAAAGGAAAACATTACAAATAATGGATAACATCTTGATTTAAATTGATTATCCTTTCCTTTTGAAGCTTTCTGGCTGACTCTGTTTTAGATGTAATTTAAGACCATCGGAAGTCAAGAGAAAGGGGACATGATAACAAATTGCTGAAAGGGACAGAACTTCTGGCCTTTTTTTTTCATTTTAAAAGGAACATTTTAGATGTCGAGTGAGGTGCTTTTAGAGTAGGTTACTTTAAAATGCATGTTATGAGACTGAAGTTGCATGAAACAATCGATTCTAATCGATTATGTGACTGAATATAAGTATTAATTATCTAATTAAGGTCATTTTCATGTTTAATGGTATTATGTTTTTTCTTCATAAGAGTGGCACAGTTGTGCTGTTGCCACACAACTCTAATGTCCTTGTCACTGGTTTTATGGAGTTTGTGCATCCACCATGCACCTCTGTAGCTTTTTTCAAGGTACTTTAGTTTTCTTCCCACATCTCAATCACATGAGTAAGAGTAACTGGTTATTCAAAATTGTTTTTCAATCCACGAGTAAGTGAGTGTGGGCATATGCATTAGTGTGCCTTGCAATATACTTACGTGTGGACCAGAGAGGCTTTCCACCTTGCCCCTTCTTATGGCACTCAAAGCCCTCAATAAATTAAGGAGGTACTGTTTGCCAGAAGCAAGTCTTTAATAATCCTGTTTGACTTTCTAGGGTAACATGCATTGTACATTTGCTGAAGGCAGCTCGATGCCGAGATATTCTGTGGTGCCTTCACCACCAAGAGTGCTTGACAATCTTCAGCCAGGCAGGTGCCATACCAGAATATGATGAATCCAGTGAGGATGGACTCTACTGTGCACCTGTGAAAGTTTGTGATGGAGAGGTCTGAGATTTCTTCAGATAGTGAGCACTGAGCTTTCCTGACAATATCTAAAATGATGGTCTCTCCAATAAATGTGAAGCTACTTACCCTCTCCGCAGCATCTTCCCTGACGTAGTTAGTGGTGTGATCTTCCTTCTGGTTTTTGAGTGATCATGACCAGCTGTTTGGTGACATTTTTGTCCTGACATCGCAGAGTCACCAGGTACTCCTTTATTTTGTAAGCCATTTCATCATTGTGACAATCAATCCTATAACAATGGTGTCATCAGCAAATTTAATGATGCATTTGGAGCTGTGTCTGGACACTCAGTCATAGATGGACAAAGAGTGTAGAAGTGATCTCAGCACACTAGTCTGTGGAATGCATGTGTTGAGGGTCAATGTAGAGGAGTAATGCTGACAATCTGCATATGCTGAGGTGTTTTGCTTAGAAGGTTCAAAGTCCATTTAGAACATTAGAACATTACAGCAATCTAGACGAGAACAGGCCATTCAGCCCAACAAAGCTTGCCAGTCCTATCTACTTAATTTCTTCTAAATAACATCAAGTCGAGTTTTGAAAGTCCCTAAAGTTCTACTGTCTACCATACTACTTGGTCACTTATGCCAAGTGTCTATGGTTCCCTGTGTAAAGAAAAACCTCATGTTTGTGCAAAATTAACCCTTAACAAGTTTCCAACTGTCTCCTCATGTTCTTGATTAACTCATTTTAAAACAACAGTCTAAGTCCACTGGACTAAATCCCTTCATAATTTTAAACACTACAGCCATGCCACCTCTTAATCTTCTTTTGCTTAAACTGAAAAGGCTCAGCTCTTCTAATCTTTTTTCATAATTCATCCTCTGTAGCCATGGAATCAGCCTAGCTGCTCTTCTCTGGACTTTTTCCAGCTCTGCTATGTCCTTTTTGTAGCCTGGAGACCAAAACTGTACACAGTACTCCAGATGAGGCCTCACCAGTGTGTTATAAAGCTTGAGCAGAACCTCACTGGACTTGTACTCCACACATCAGGGCGATATATAACCTGACATTCTGACAGTCTTCTCAATGGCTTTTGAACTCTGTCTGGTAGTTGATAATGTAGAGTCCACTATGACTCCTAAATCCTTCTCATAAGGTGTACTTTCAATTTTCAGACCTCCCATTATGTATTGAAACATTTTTACTTCCTACTTGTTGCTTCCTCATAGAATTCAAGCATGTTAGTAAAACATGACCTCCATCTTCTGAACCCATGTGGACTGTTCAGTAAAACGTGCCATGTGTTGCTCAATCTTATCCTTAATAATTCCTTCCATTAATTTTCCAGTGATGCATGTTAAGCTTACTGGCCTATAATTGCTTGGATCAGCCTGGTCACCCTTTTTATGTAACAGAATATTTTTTTCCATTTTCTAGTTCTTTGGAATTTTCCCAGTGTGCACTGACTTCCTAAAAATACGCATCAAGGGTTTATATATGTACTCACTAACCTCCTTAAGAACTAGAAGGTAAATATTATCTGGTCCTGGAGATTTGTTCGATTTCAGCCTGAAGTTGCAGAGGATGGCGCAAAGCCATAAACAGAGAAGTATAGTGGGTGGTTTTGACAATACAATAGCGTCAAATGCTGAGCTGTAGACTATAAACGGGACTCCTCCATTGCGGTTTTCATTACCCAGATGTGCTAGAAAGGTATGAAGTGTAAGGGATATGGTTTCCTTTGTGCATCAGTTGTGATGATACGTAAACTGGAGGTGATTGTGACTGTCAATAATATTCTGTTTCATGTGACCCTCCACCAGTCTCTCAAAGCATTTCATCACAATGAGAGTCATTCAGACTGTCCACTTTTGTTTTCTTAGGTATGGGGATAATTGTCCTTTTGAAACAAGTGGGGTCCACATATATATGGTTGCTTTAGATCTGAATTGAGTTGGATCAAATAGGTTGCAAAATGTTATGGAGTTACCACTAAAGACGTACCTAGTCTGATTAAAGCTGCCCGTTTTATTCACCTTGAAGGTTTCTATGTATTTGTGACTGGTTGGTTTTGCCGGGTCTGCTATAAAAAACGAGAGAGCACCACACCAGCTCACATTCTCTTCTGGGCCTAATATTGCCTTTCTCTGTTGGGTGCACAGTTTGATCTCAGATTGGGTTTCAGGGCTCCTGGTTAAGACAAGAGCCCCTCTCCTTTCTATCCACTGTAGAATGACTTTATGCAGTGGCTAGGATTTAATTTCATGAAAGAAAAAAAATCACCTGCATGTGCCTAAACAACATACAGAGAACAAGGAAGTGCTTTGTGGGACAAATTAACAGCACGGCGGAGAAGTTTGGAGCACCTATGGATTAAGGCATCCACTTTGATTCAAGAGTTGTCTGGGTTATGAAACAGGGAGCTGCCTCCGCTCACTCGGTCCAGCTGTAGCTGGCTCAAAAGCTCAAACGGACTGAGTTGAGTGCAGAAAATACTATATTATGACGCTTGCAGCCAATTAAAAGCTCAGCCATCACATGTGCTTTTTCAAATCCTTTTAATAACAAGTGAGTACTCAGTGAATCCCAGTCGACTCGTCTGGAGCTGCAGGGTCTTTTGTCTTTGTCATATCCTGTTTCTGTTTTTTGTGTTTTTGATGTTAAGCAGCTGTGATGTTTCATCTTTCAAGGTGTTCTTTGCAGAATTTCTATATGGGGTATATATCACTTGTATGTTGAAGAAAAAACGAATTGGTAATATATAATGTTAAAGGAGAATGGTGCAGTTGTGTAGCTGTTTCATGATTATCAGGGAAATGTGGCCAAATTCAATATCAAAAATAGGCACAGACAAATTCCTTTTTGCAGAGTTGTGTGCTTATAGGAAATCTTCAAAAGGTCTGAGATAAATGTGTGTGTGATTTCTGTGTGAAGTTTGCATGTTTTCCCTATTTCAATGTGTTTTCCTTTCGGCATCCATTTTCCTCCAAGCCCAAAAATATATTTGTTGAGTTCATGGACAACGTTAAATTGGCCCAGTATAAGTAGGTAGGTGCCTGTCTAATGCTGCGCTCCATTTACCTCCTTCTCCTTCTTCCTCCCCTGTCCAGAGAAGAAGCCCACTGAGGGAAACTGACTCTGTCCCTTCCGGGCAGTGCCCGATAACACTTGAGTGCATTGAAAGGAGACGGAGTCGATGATCAGAGCAACATGCAGGATGGAGCTGCTCATAATCAAAGACCAGAGAACACTTTGAGTCCAGAAGAGATCATTTTCCTGTTTTGATTTTGAACTTATCTTATCAAACCAATGAGCTCTTGGTTTAAAAAGGGAATTAAACGGAGACGACCGGGTTGGTGCCCCAACATTTACTTTGCGTGCTCCTTCTCTCACACAAAGACACCCTGAAAATGTTCTTTGGGATTAATAAAGTATCTATCTATCTATCTATCTATCTATCTATCTATCTATCTATCTATCTATCTATCTATCTATCTATCTATCTATCTATCTACCTGCATTATATAGTACCTTTTCTATCTATCTATCTATCTATCTATCTATCTATCTATCTATCTATCTATCTATCTATCTATCTGCATTATATAGTACCTTTTCTATCTATCTATCTATCTATCTATCTATCTATCTATCTATCTTATAATCTCAGAGATCTGCATGGTTTTAAAAGTGTGACCGAGTTAAAATAAAACTCCAAAGCGCTACACAATATGAATAATAAATTTAATATAGACTCAATGGGAGAAGTTATTGTGATTAAAACTAGATCGTTTTCTCAGTAATTATTGAACTAAAAATGTAATTGTTCTAATATTATTATTGTTTGTTAAGAAAAATTTGTTTATCTTATTTCCTCCTCTTTTCTTTCTTTCTTTCTTTGAAGACCATCTGCTGCCTTAAATGCTTCAGCATCCCACTTCTGGCATTCAATTTCATTCTGTCACACGCTGCAAGCTTGTTGTGTGCAGTAAAGAAATCAGAGAGATCGAATATATGAAAGAGTTCCACATTAGTCAGCAGCTCTCAACAGATGGGCCACTCCACTGAGCAATTGGCTGGTTTGACTGAAAACATTTTACTGACTTGAAAATCCCACAATAATGTACACTTTAACTACAATCGAAGCCTTTCAGTTCTTTAAGCAACAAAAAAAGGATTAGATTTTCTAGCAACAAAGAACAATGAATTTGTGTGCATATCTGCCATTTTGCTCAATGTGTTTTACTCTTAATTTGCATCACTAGGCATCATAAAAACACTATGTCTGCAGAGGATTGAGATAAATGTATTGTGGGAGATCACTGAGACTGTGGGCAAAGTTTCAGAAAAGGGGAAGCAGAGTTATTTAGCCAGGAATGAGACTTCAGTAACTTTACCTGGCCTGTTATCAGTTACAAAGCCGACAAGCACAAAAACCTGCATTAGTAAAGAATAGCAGGCGAACAAGTCCTGGACAGCTTTGAAACTCTAGCAAAGTGTACTTGTCAATAGGAAATGACTCTGCAGATTGGCACTGATTGCCACAGTTCGGTTTAATCCGCTTTTTTATTTGGCTTCCACACAGATAAGCAAAGAGGTGACTTTCTATTAAACGAAAATGAAGATGTGAATAGTTAAGATAGACAATAAAACATGTTGATCTATAAAGAGCGAGCATCTATCTATCTACCTGCATTATATAGTACCTTTTCTATCTATCTATCTATCTATCTATCTATCTATCTATCTATCTATCTATCTATCTATCTTTCCTTTTTCATATACATCTAAATATCCAGTGCTTCTCAGAGTAATCCATGTGTACTATATGATGTCCTATATAGTGCCTTTCATTTCCATTATTATAGTCAAGCCAGGGTTTCATCCCCAGCTCATATTTAAAGGGCTTAATTTTATCTTCCTATTTCTTTTTTCATCATCTTTTATCACTTTCTATTGTTGCTGGAAATATTCAGTTAATGTATTATTTCTCTAATATAGTATTTTTTATTAATGTAATTTACTTTAGCTTTTACTTAGTTTCTATGTGTTTTCCAATTTTCTCATGGTCCTTTGCATTTTGGAGGTGGATCTCCAAGAGGGTGGCCACATGTCCATCACAGTTAAGGAACCGCCCCCAGCCCTATAAAGGCAAGCTGGGAATTAATACCCAATACAGTTCATTTGAATTCACTCAGGTGTTGGTGGTTTTGTAAGCATTGTTCTCTTTGAGATTTCTCTTTCTTTTATTCTTTCTTTCTTTCTATCTATCTCCTTTTTTAACTTCTTTACCCTTTTACTCATCTTTTTTCCAGACTTTCTACACTGCAACCATTGAAGATCCTGTTTCATGAAAAGAGTGACTAGCATTGGATTCTTCTGAGCTGTCCCAAATTTAAACAAAATGAAACAAAAGAGACTATGGCTGAAAACATCAAGAGAATGTCTAGAAATAAATAACATTAAATAAAAGGGTAAAGGGCATTTGGGACTAAAGAGTATAAAATAATACAACTGTGTCTATCTATAGATGCGTTGTCCCTATGCACTGGGTAAGACGGTCACCAATATCCCTCCTGTTCACTCTTTCCTTTCCTGTCTTCACCCTGTCATATTTTTCCACTGCCAGCCAAGCACTTTGTAAACCTTTCCTCTCAGCTCCACATTCTTAACCAGAAGAGGATGTTACCTTGTAGTCTGAGAGCCTCCATGGGTTTGACTTGCCTAATTGTTTTCTACAGTTTGGATTGGAACTCCTGGGTGTCATGGTCCAACATGACTTTCACCCCTGGATTTTATTCTGTTTCCTTTCTTTTTTTTTTTTTTTTGCTGTGCGTTCTTTTCTTTGTTTACTAACAGTTGGCTTAATTTTATGAATCACCTTTCATTAATCCCTTTTGTTAATTTTATTATTTTTCCTTGTATTTTGATTGTTATGTAATGAGGGTTAATGATAGTAATGGAACAGGACTCCTGATTAGAAATAGGGTCTTATGCTTTATTACCTCAAGTTGCTCCTTTTGATGTGATCCCTCATATACTGTATTATTTGTGGTAACCCACGTTTGTTTGGAATGCAGTCTTATCTAGCAGCTATTCAGGTTATGAGAGATCTGGAAACAGAGATGTGCTCACAAGTACACACAGTCTAGTAACTTTGAATATGTTTTATACATCCATTTGGCTGCCAGTCTTTAGCAATTATTCCTTCTGTCTTTAGACCTGCTTATGCTATATGCCCTTAAGTAGAATTCCTGCTACTCGTTACAAAATAAAAAAACATTGTTTGATCACTTCTTTTGATTGGAATTGATCTGAACTGGCATAACAACTAGCTTGTAAAGAGCACACAAACTAGAAAGAAGTAGGAACTGTTAAGCTGAAAACATGTGTCAAAAGGAGGCATGGCCCCAAGATTACTAGTTCTTGTTCTAGGTAGATAAATGAATGAAGTTCACTTGAATAAATGGTTGTGTTTGAGCTTTTGTTTTGTTTTCCTGTTTTCCGGATTATCAGATATTTCCTTATTTCTTCAGAGACTGTGTTTCTTTACTGTGTGTTTAGTTTTTCCATTATACTTCTTTAAACTGAATTACATATTTAGTCTTATTTGACCTATTTTGACTTTCTAATTATTTTCTTCAGTAAACTTATCTAAAATTAAGAAGACTAAATCCTTAAGGATAAGTTTCTAATTAAGACACAGCTGAGGTTTCCATTTGAGAGTTTGGCTTAAAAAGTTCCAACTCTGTTAGTGTTTCAGGACTTCTCACTAACAAAGATTAATTACAAAAACAAGCAAAACAAATATGTCAGGATGACAGACTCCAACTTTTCCAGGAAATGCTACAAAGCTGAAAGTCTTACCATGTCCTCAGACCTCCTCTGACAGTAAAGCTCGACTCATGGGACTTCTCTTAACATATCATGTGACTGTACACATTATGAAATGTCACAATACTATGGTGATCTTGACTCCAAGAAAACAATAGAAGATGATCAGAAATTAACTGACATTGAAAACGATGAAATAGCATAATAGGTGAATTGTGGAACCTGACAAGCTACCAAGGGCCGAGAATCACTTTCCTTGTATTTTGGTACACCAATTTCCACCCTACTTTCAAAGATTGAAAGGTTAGATTAGTTGTCCACTCCAAACGGGTTCAGTGAGAGTTAGTGTGGGAGTGTTTGCCCCATGATGGATTGGTGTGCTCCCTGACAAATAATGTTTCCAGGAGGCTTTGTGATCCTGTAATTGAAAATGAAGTTTTCACAAAAGGATGGGTTACAGTATAAAAATAAAAAAAAAGTATAATATGTTTACAAATATTTTATAAAAAAATTGTATAATGATTTCAAATAATTCCTATAAATGAAATGTTGTTCATATTAATGTTTACAATTATTACATTCAGTTAAGTAAACACACCTTTAAGTGCACATATGAATTTTGGACTAATTATTTGGGCTTTTGGTAATTTAATAACTTCTTCCACAGCCCTGACCTGTCTAGTACACACATATGTATGTCAAAGCAGTTGCAGATTTCACACCCTCCACCTGACAGCCAGCACACTGATCAAACACGGGGGTCTGACAACGATCCCAAATGCCATAACCAAGGAAATTGGGAGTGTCAAGGGAGCGCAATGCGTGGAGAATGTGATCTGCCTGTCAGTCGTCGAGCTTTAAAGAGGCCTTGCTGATGCTGTGAGCAGTTCAAAGTCTGCCCATGAAGCATCCAAAATGCTGGGAATTCCAAACAATATTCCCATTGGAGGGCGTCAACCCCTCATCTCACCAAACCACATTGAGCAACCACTTATTTTCTAAAAGCCAGTATTACTTCAAGGATTAAAGTTTATGTTTGCCATTTAACATACGCCATTCTTCTATTTTGTTAATCAAAAATAAGACCAACGAAGTCAATGCTGTTTGCCCAGTGCAGACAAAGTTAATTACTATGTGGTTTTCATTTTCTTTCATCTGTTCTATAATACTTGTTTCTATTATGCATCCAAATATGTCACTGTGACAAACATGATGAACTGTCTGGGGAGTCGTTAAGTAAAAAGCCACCAAATGTGCACACAAAATAAACTAACATGCAATATTTGCTGATTACTAAAAGTTCCACTGTCCCCATCCCACAAGCCTCCTAATATTGATTCTCATGTATTCTGTATGGATGTCATTAGTCAAATTTATCCTTTCCCTCGATATGATGACATTTGCCCTTTTGTCTTTCTTATTAACATAAAAATGGTTACAACTCATGATTACTGGAAGTAAATAAAAAAAATAATATTCCTCATTAGTAACTTGCTCTGACCTTGTAACAACTGCATTCTGCCTCAGTGCCCTTCTATGTGAAGTTAACATGCTCTTCTTGTGTTTTGTGTGTTGCTTACCTCAGAGGATATGCACTTTAATTTATCAGACAATAAAACAAAAGTGTGGATTATTGTGTCTAACTGTGACCAGCAATGGCGTAGTGTCCTATGCCTTTGGCCAGGGGTGGCTCTAGGCTCGTGGCAGCCCTTGGCAGAGAAAGAATCGGCGGCCCTTCGCCCGCCAATGTCAATATGGTATCATATGCACGGCAGATGTCCATGTCCATTGTGGACACTGCATAGCCGCCTCGTGCTCATGACACAAGCATTTAACTTATGATAAAGTTCAGGATTACTCCTTCCTGTGATGCAATGAAAGCCTCCTGAGTTGCCTTTCCCTTTCGTTTCGAATAACCAGATTTGTGTACTTGAAATCTCTTCATTTTGCTTAGAATGGGTACGCGAATGTCTTGTGTCCCCATGTCGACCAGATATTCACTATGACTACTGCGCTTACACTAATACTTTATTAAAACTAGGTGAAATATTAACTTGTAAGACGACTCGACCACTTGCACTAGCTTCGCTTCAGCTGTGTCGTTATTTTCTCTTTCTGTTTTATATTCAATATATATTGCCGTGGCAGCCCCTGGGATTTGGCGGCCCTGTGCAGGTACACAGTCTGCACATTCCTAAGGCCGCCCCTGCTTTGGCAACGTCCACACTACTACATTTTCATTTAAAAATGGCTTTTTTAAATGAAAATGATCTTCATCCAAACTAAAACAACAGAAAACACGTATGACATAGAAGTTCACCTACACCTACTCTGGATGTCTGTGGAAAAATCCTTGAAGGGATGGTTAAGTACTCTGGCCATTATTTCAAAGCAGTAGTGACCTGTAAATTATGTGACTTTTGCACATATACAAAGCATTCAAACTGTTCAAAATGTCATTTAGATGCATACAGGTAAGCAACACGAAAAGCATCATTGAAAGCAAATCTTCTTTGTCCCCTATGTTGAAATATGGTTTTCTTCTGTGAAAGGTGACCAATCAGAGAATGAGAGGTTATAATGAACAGGATCCAGTCAGGTAAGGGCTACATAATAATCCCAGACAAATCAGAGCACAACTGGAATATACGCTTTCAAGAATCTGCATTTTCGCCTGTCCACACTAAAAATACTGAGGCTGAATCTTCACAAGTATATAACGCTAGAGAGCATTTTCGGAGGAAAAGTGATAATAGAGACTAATGTATGCGTTTCTAAATAAAAATGTAGTAGCCAAGCAACTTGTGACTCCACACAGAAAAAAGGAAAAAAATGTTTGAGAAAAATGGATGAATAGATGTGAAGTACCACTGCATGATTTTCTGTGTAAGACTTCCATTAAATATCATCGGTTGAGGCTCAGGTTCTGTGTATGCAGTGATATTCAATTGTGGTGAAGATTATTAGAGACCCCATAGTAGCAGACACACCACACAAGAACTTGGAGACTTGGTAACAGCAGACATGAGCTGAGACATCCAGAAAAATCTGCTTCACAAGAACTAAAATAAACCATCTCCTTATATAATATGCTACCGTGGCTGTTCATTTATCTGTCCAGAATTTTAAATCGCCTGTAGCTTGACTTGAAATTTGGTGCACATATACTATGTGACGTCTACTATCCGCTTTTGGGGTGATGATTGATCTCCAAGGTTATTACTCTTTTTATTTTTATTTTATTTTATTTTAGAAAACTGTTGGCAGTGGCCAGCAGGGTCACCATGCGGTGCAAGCGTATGGGCGCCGTTCTCATCCCTAACACCTTTGCTGTCACTTCCCCTACCTCTTCATGTCTTAAATCATTCTTGAGGCAGATTGAAGACTTAAGTGCCAGCTTAAGTGAAAAATTAAGGAAAACGTACTAAGTAATTGTAACACAAACACCGACTTAACGTGAACCGATGCCGAAAGAAGAGAAGAAGGGTGCCGCTAAGGTGGAGAAAAGAAGAGCTGCTCAGGAAGCAGCAAGTGCATCAACCTCTGAGCAAATGAATGGTAAATGTACAGAGAAAGAGGATGAAAACTAGGAATGCTCAAGTCAAGTGTATTCACTGCACATTATCGTGCAGTGCGCCATTACTGGTACATAGGTTAAGTTGAATAACACGATTAAGACAGAAACAAAATTTTTCAATAATTTGTATTTTACATGTCCAATGTGATCTTCTAGTACTCTCCTGTAGCAAAATGCTGAACAAATACAAGTTAAGTATCATCATTGGTCACTGTGAATCCAAAAATAAGCATGACACCAGTGATATTTTCTTGTTTTTTATAAATATATTTAGTTAACTTGACGCTTTATTTATAGGTTTCTGTTACCGAATTGAATTTAGCAAACTCTTTTCTGCGTAGCTGTGCGACTGAGCCCTGCAAAGCCCTGTGTGCTACTTGCCTTACACCCAGTGCTTCTGGAATAATAATAACACAGGTGGTTTTACTTCAGTAAGATATACGTTAGGTTACTTGTTACTCTAAAAAGCAATCAGACTACGTAATGCACATTACTTTTAATGTATTACCCTGCTTTGAGATTTCATTGCGGAGTTTACCACTGGTCATCAACATAAATTTAATGATTTCTAAGATATATTATTCCAGATAGAAAGAATAATGCAATCGCCCAAATATTTGCAACTGGAAATGAAATTTGTGGACGTTTCTACCAATGGCTGCTTAAAGCAAACACATGTACAGGCTGATAGAGTGCGACGTAAATGTGCAGATTGGAAAATGCTTAACAGTAACCCAGTTGAGGGTTTACATGGCCACGTAATTAGATTATTTGCAGAGAAACCTGCCCCTGTTAATCAGGTTTTTCAGAGGCCAATAACCCTTTATCTCTAATCAGAATAAAGAATTACATGGTATTTTAGAAATCAGACTTATGTGACTAATTGGGTTATTGACACACATGTAAATGTGTTAATTGTTAAAACAGATGAGCTGAAACACAGACAAGTAAAACAAACTTCACAATATCTGAATTAAATCATGAGTGTTAAAAACAAATTAGAGCTTTAAATATAGAGACATACCCTTCCGGCAGCACAACATAAAAGAGAACTACAACAGGATGTGAGTGCCACTTGATGGATCAGCTTCACACAACATGCCTATATCACAAAAAAGACAAAATATCTTCTTCAATTTTTTTTTTTTAACATTTTGCCATTGGCAGTTAAACAGGATGACCCAACACTTCTTTCGTCTTTGTATTGTTTATTTGCAGTGTATGTACTGTATACAGGCATGATTCTTCACATTAGACAGCACCTCATTCTATAATGCAGAGGTCCACATTCTGGGAAATCCCCCACCAGCTCAAAAAGGACAAGCTCAGTTGTGGTCAAAGAGAAAATATAAAAGAGAATGCAAAGAAATGATCAACACAATCGCAACATGGAAAGCACAAGACAAAGTAAAGACAAAAGAATAAAAGTCGCAATGTTAAATACTTAGCTTTCTTTAACTCAAACAAAGATAAGAGAGATGTGATAGAAATGAAATCCAAAGAAAGGATCATAGAAGCTGTTTGCCGCCATCTTATAGAGGAGATGAAGAACATTCAAGGAGGTGGGGAAGGGTACTGGGAACACTGTGAATTAAAATATGCAGGCAGTTAAACAGCAATTATTATAAACTTGCATTTTTCTGATATTTTCACATGTGTAGAAGTGGACACCATCCCAAAAATTGCAGGGACTGCTAGAGATGTGCTTGGCTTACAAACAAGTCGCTGGGAGCCGATAACATTTATCTTTGAGTGCTTAAGTGCTTATTAAATATGTATAAAACCCCTTGACACGTATTCTTAAAGAGTGACTGTACACTGGGGCTATTCCAAAAGACTAGAAAACAGCAAATATTATCGCATTATATAGAAAGGGGGCAGCATGGTGGCGCAGTGGTAGCACTGCTGCTTCGCAGTAAGGAGACTTGGGTTCACTTCCTGGATCCTCCCTGTGTGGAGTTTGCATGTTCTCCCCATGTCTGCATGGGTTTCCTCCGGGAGCTCCGGTTTCCTCCCACGGTCCAAAGACATGCAGGTTACGTGCATTGGCAATCCTAAATTGTTTCTAGTGTGTGTGTGTGCCCTGCGGTGGGCTGGTGCCCTGCCCGGGATTTGTTCCTGCCTTGCACCCTGTGCTGGCTGGGATTAGTTCCAGAAGACCCACATGACCCTGTGTTCGGATATAGCAGGTTTGGAAAATGACTGACTGACTGACTGACTATATAGAAAGGCCTATCAGGTTGATCCAGGTAACTATAGGCCGGAAAACTTAACATGCATTTCAGGTAAATTAATGGAGGAATTACAAAGGTGAAGATAGAAAAGAACAAGGCAAGAATGGGTGTGCTATCAAGTAGTCATAATGTGGATCAGAAGGGGCAGGTCATGTTTTATTAAAATGCAGGAATTCTACAGTATAAGACTGCAACTAAAGGTTACGATCAGGGAGGTGCATATGATATCATTTATCTTGATTGATTTAGAGAGTGAGAGACACTTGAGCAGCACTCTAGATATGTACATGTGAGGGAAAGAAAGCAAGTAAGTCGTTCACACTAACAGAAAGCAATCCTAACTGCTGTTAAGATAGGCAATGTTTTATGTTCCCTTATTCACAGATCTTTAATAATATTTGTCAAATGTCTTGATGGCTTAGAACTATTTAGTGTTATGTCAATGTCACAACACAATTCATCTGATTTTATTCTCTGGGCATTTAAATAGCATTATAATTCAGACATAGGCAGCCAGCTTGCTTTGACTAATTTTATTCACCTTTGAAGGACTTTCTTTCAGCTTCATTGCACCTCACATTAGTTGCACAAATCCATACATGGAAGGCAGATATATAATTGACTTAGTGAGCAAAAAAATGTTATTTTACATAACATTTAAAACCCGAATGGAATTTTTATTAGATGTACAGCTTATTCTTTGCTAGTGATTCAACAATGCACATGGTACAGGCTTCCTCCAATTTGTAAATGTAATTCGCTCCTAAAAAAACATATGTAAGATAAATTTTCATAATACAAATAGATAATTACCATTAATTTAATTTACAAATATTTTAAGCATTCACCTTCTCATAAAAATACCTCCATTTTTGCTAAAATAGAGCCAAAATACATGAAAGTAAAGCAAATAACTCAATAGTAGCTAGGAATGAACTGTGCTGAATTTGCCCCATTTTCAGTTTGGCAATAACAGAGATTTTGGCAAACTTAGTGAAGTCAATGGGGAAGAAGAAACTAAACTAGCTGTAAGTGGATCATAATGTTGTTACAGTCTTTTAAGTATCCCTGAAGTCTGGGGAAATGTCTGCCAGCGATGCTAGACTGATTATTATGGCCAAATAGTGACAAGAGCTCTCATGTAAATGTGCTATCCCTGAGATAAAATCATACCCCGAGTCTACAAGACTCCAAGCTCCTGTCATCATGGCTAACTAACAGCCACAGAGACCTCTGATGGAGGGGATCGGCGTTGTTTTCTCAGTGGGCTGTCCCTGTCCCAGTACCCAATATGCAGCACTATGTAGCAAGGAGCATAGCATGCCTAATCCAGTAGTGAAGACACAATGTACAATGAATCAATACAGAACAATGAAGCATTTTCATAATATTCTCATTATGATCTGCTAATATTGCCCTCAAAATACTGCATGGTTTGTTTTTTTTTAATTTGTGCCAGAAGCAGTACAATTCAAGTAGTGACAATCATACATGTGTGTATATACCACTAATTATTCACAGGCCGCACCGTAAAGTGCAAAGTGTAAAGTGGAGTACACTTGCAGTATGCATGTGTGAAAGTTCTGCATGACACAGATTGAGCTGGTAGCACAGATTGGGTATTGCTATCCCCATTTATCATGGCTGCAACACGTCTGTAATTTCAAGATAACCTCGCATAGCATCATGAGGTGCTGGGAAAAAAGTTTGCCTAAGCCACACAATGATTTTCATGGAAAATTCAGCCCACAAGGTCACTGATGAACCCAGCAGATTCACTGAGAAAAATGCCTTGCCAATGTTTGCCATTCAGCATTACTCAGTAGTAACATTAGTTACCACCAATTACACATCCACCTTAATAAGTGGATAAGCATCTGTGTGTTTGCCTCTCTGTCTGTCTGGTTGCTATGTCTCTGTCATTCCAACAGATGACACATCACAGACATTAGCACTGCTTTTACGAATCCAATACCAAACGACATATAACAGAGACATATGCACTGCATGGTGCACTGCAAACAATAACGCTAAGGTCTATTTGGATTATTTAGATTTCTCGTCTTAGATAGCATAGCTGGTTTTGGCTTAATTTAGCAAAATTTAAGACTGTCTGCCTCATGTCATTACTCTCCTTTATTGCTTAGTGCCAGACACTTGCAACACCAGTCCCTTTCATGTAAACAGACGTGCAGTATTGAAAATTGTCCCAAGCTTGATCTCTACAACCATGAAAATTCAGCCTTGTTATGGTTTGTAAGACAGAAAAGGTGATTACATGACTTTGTTCATAGGCACAGATTTTCATAATATGGTTGTGCGTAGTTCAGATTATTAAGAACTGCTGGGAAATGAAATGTCATGGCAGTACATTATCATTCTGGCAAACAGTTCTGCCTCAGCAGTTCAATTCTCATCCCAGTCTTTAACTGTGTAGTGGTATGGCTCAGCGTCCCCCTCTCCATGTGGCTTTCCTCCAACATGTACGTTATGTTTATTGTAAGTTGGCCTAGTGTATCCTGTGATTGAATGGCATCCCATACAGGGTTAATTCCACCCAGGATAATGCAAAAGAAACAAGGGCAGTAGTATGCATCATAAGAGAAGCACTGCAACAGCAGAAATGGATCTGATAAGACCAAGAATCGTTTTATTTTTCTTGATGTTCTCAAAGGCGCTAGAGGGCATTCTGCACAGTAGTTGTCCAGAGAGGACTGGCTCATCCTGGTACATATCTCTATAATGTGAGGAATACAAACGCCTGGTGCTGCTAGGGAAAACTCATCCCATTCAATACCAGAACTTGCAGTGGTCACTGGGTAACCAAGAAGTACTTACTACGGCTTAGTCAGGCTTAAAGGCCTCTTCCACACAGTCTTAGCTTGTAATTGGAAGGTACTGATGAATAAGGGTTCCAGTAGGAGGAAGGTCATCACAAGAGATTAAACTGATATGATTTGAAAGGTTAGCAGAAGGATTGCTTCTTACAGAGCAGAGATATGCCAGCCATCCCATGAGGTAGTTAGGACACTACAGGTAAGCCCTGAGCCTTAAGCTTTTCTTACTTTCTTCTTTTGTTCATGCTGCCTTTTACCCTGCTGTGATTAATCCTTCTGGTTTTTTTTTTCTGGCTCTCCTATGGCTAACTTTGACTTTGGGATGGGTTGGCTCACAAGCACCCCATAATCCAAAACAGATTCCGTTAACCCAAGATCCTGTAATGGTCAAAGTAGGCCTAGAAAATGAATGGAGGACTGAAATTTCATTACTTTCTCTACAATTTTGAAAATCTCAGAGGAACATTGAGCTATTTTGACATAATAAAAATGGTGCAAAGAAAAGCAATATGTAATCTTTTTTGTGAAATAAATCTTTAAATTAAAACCAACAAATGTTAAAACATTTTTGTAGCTGTAACGTGCTGTTCCACAAAGTAATGAAATCATTAAGACCAAAATTTGTTGGCTGTGGGTAAAAAGACACATTATGTATTGGATCTGACATCACCTCACATGGGAGAAACAACAAAAGGGCTCACTGCTGTGCAGACATTAGGAAACCTGAATATTTATGCACGGTCAGCAGGATCATTCAAACTATTTCATTCTGTTCATTGCCACTAAAATTACAGATGATAGCAAACTCAGAAAAATTATTTCTGAACTATGCATTCTTTTTTAGGGTAGTATGGTGACACAGTGGTTTGTGTTGCTTCCTCACAGCTTTAGGGGACCAGGTTTAAATGCTGGAGCATCACTGAATGTACCAAGTTTGCATGTCCTCACCATGCCGCATTTTTTGGGGTATCCTGGTTTTTTCTCACATCCCAAAGATGTGCAGTCTTTATTCTGGCTGGCAAGAGTGATAATGGTATCCCATCTGGGGTTCAGTCCCCACTGACATCAAAAGGACAATAATTATCCCTGTGCCCAAGAAAACAAAAGTGGACTGCCTGAATGACTATAGACCAGTAGCACTCACTCTATTAATGATGAAGTGCTCTTAGAGACTTATGCTGGGAGACATTAAACAGAATATTCCATATTGTCATGAGTAAACCTCCAGTTTGCAAAACCAGCCCACAGGGGATGCCATATCCTTTGGAATTCATATCATTTTAGTACAAATTTAGATAAGGAAAATGTCTACGCCAGAGTCCTGGTTATAGACTAAAGCTCAGGATTTAACATAGGCTTACCAGGAAGCTGACCACCAAACCCCTAATTTTAGGACTTAGTGGTAACCTCTGCACTTGGATTTTGGACCTTTTTTTTTTTTGATTTACTGTAGGTCAGAGCGTAGGGTTGGCCATCATACAGAGCCCCTAGAACAATTTTCAGGTGAAAGGCGTTGCTCAAGGCCCCAACTAAGAAGGATCCCTTCTGGCAGTAACAGGATTTGAACCAGCCCCTTTGCAGATAGCAGCACAGATCCTTAGCCATAGAGCCACCACTTTTGACCTCAGCATGAGCAGATTGGAGCATCACAATCTCCAAACTGGCCCTCAGCACATGCATTCCATAGAGTAGTGGGCTGAGCCCCATTCCATATTTCTTGTTCATCTGTGGCTTTGTGGCCATAAAAGCACCAAATTCATCATTAAATTTGTTGATGATTCCACCCTCGTGGGCCTGATAACCAACCATGACGAGATGGCTTACAGAAAAGAGGTGAACCTGCTTAGTCAGTGGTATCAGGACAATAATCTCACCCTTGTTTTCAACAAAACCAACCATCCATCTATATTGGAGGAATGCTGTTGAAAGGTTGGGCAGCTCTAAATTTATTGGAGTGACTGTCATTTTATCTCTGGTCAAAAAGACTCACCAGTGTCTCTACTTCCTTAGACATCTGAGGGCAGCTCGCATTTCTCAATCTGTTCACGTGAACTTCTATCAATGCACAGTGAAATCCATCTTCACTGGCCGAATTACATCATTATATGATGTAATGGCTCCAGATTGTAAAGCACTGCAGAGGGTGGGCAAAGGCAGCACAGAATATTACCAGAATCAAGCTGCCTTCTGCTCAGGACATACTGTATACAACTATACAACACTCGCAGTGTTAGAAAGGCAAGAGGATGATTAAAAACCTCAGCCATTTTGCACAGTCACTTTTCTCACTCCTCTCTTCTGGCAAATGGTACAGGGCCAATGGCACTCGCATCAGGTAAAGTTACTGAACAAACAGTCGTAACAACAAATACTGTAATATAACAAACAGTTTGTGCATATAAAATAATAATTCCAATTATATATTATTTATAATTTATATATACAAGGGGAAGTCAAAAAGTAAAGGGATTTTTTTAATTTCTCTTTTCAGAGTTTGGTAACACTGCTTGTATCCAGCGCTGAATGAGTGTAGTCGCCAACACTTCTATACAACGTGTAACTCTTATTCCTGCATTATTCGTTGGAGTGTAGCAGACCGTTAAACATGACAGCTCCATTGTCGATCTGCACCAAGGAGGAAATGAGGGCAGTGATTCGCTTTTTGTTTGCCTCGTAAACATTTGACCTGTTATTGTGGCGAGAGAGATGGATTTTTACAGCAAATCGTTACTGTAGATGAAACTTGGCTTCATCATCACGAACCGGAAAGTAAGGCTGCGAGCATAGTTTGGAAACTAAAGGAAGCGCTAAGGGGAAGAAGATTTGCAAGTGATGAAGAAGTCATTGATGCGGTGCAAAATTGGTTGAAGATGCAACCGAAAAACTTTTTTTCCGACGGAATCAAAAAACATTGGGAAAAGTGCATTGAATTCCAGGGAGGTTATGTAGAAAAATATGGTATGTCTCACATCATCTTAGAATAAATGCCCCTTTTCTCAAATGTCCCTTTACTTTTTGACTTCCCCTCGTATATATATCCATCCATCCATTATCCAACCCACTATATCCTAACTACAGAGTCATGGGGGTCTGCTGGAGCCAATCTCAGCCAACACAGAGCACAAGGCAGGAAACAAACCTCGGGAAGGGCGCCAGCCCACCGCAGTATATATATATACTCAGCAAAAAAAGAAACGTCCTCTGACTTTCAACTGTTTTTACTTTCAGTAAACTTAATGTGTAAATATTTGTATGAATGCTAAAAGAGTCAACACCATAAGACATAAACTAAAAATGTTTCACAATGTGTCCCTGAATGAAGGGAGGCTCAAAATCAAAAGTACCAGTCAGTATCTGGTGTGGCCACCAGCTGCTTGAAGTACTGCAGTGCATCTCCTCCTCATGATGGACTGGACCAGATTTGTCAGTTCTTGTTGTGAGATGTTACCCCATTCTTCCACCAAGGCACCTGCAAGTTTCTGGACATTTCTGGGGGGAATGGCCCTAGCCATCGATCCAAATCGATCCCGCTCCAGGGTACAGGCCTCGGTGTAACGCTCATTCCTTCGACGATAAACACGAATCCGTCCATGACTCTTTAGTGAAGAGCACTTTTTGCCACTCCTGTCTGGTTCAGCGTAGGTGGGTTTGTGCCCATAGATGGCGTTGTTGCTGGTGATGTCTGGTAAGGACCTGCCTTACAACAGGCCTACAAGCCCTCAGGCCAGCCTCTCTCAGCCTATTGCGGACAGTCTGAGCACTGATGGAGGGATTGTGTGTTCCTGGTGTGACTTGGGCAGTTGTTGTGGCCATCCTGTACCTGTCACGCAGGTGTGATATTTGGATGTACCGATCCTGTGCAGGTGTTGTTACACGTGGTCTTCCACTGCGAGGATGATCAGCTGTCCTTCCTGTCTCCCTGTAGCGCTGTCTTAGGCGTCTCACAGTGCGGACATGGCAATTTATTGCCCTAGCCACATCCTCATGCCTCCCTGCAGCATGCCTAATGCACGTTCACACAGATGAGCAGGGACCCTGGGCATCTTTCTTTGGGTGTTTTTCACAGTCGGTAGACAAGTCTCTTTAGTGTCCTGCGTTTTTAGAACTGTGACCTTAAATGCCTACTTTCTGTAAGCTGTTAAGGTCTTAACGACCATTCCACAGGTGCATGTTAATTAATTGATTATGGTTAATTGAACATGCATGGAAAACATTGTTTAAACCCTTTACAATGAAGATCTGTAAAGTTATTTGGATTTTTAAAACATTATTGTCGAAATACACAGTCCTGAAAAAGGGACATTTCTTTTCTTGCTGAGTATATATATATATATATATATATATATATATAGTGGTAGACGACCATGGCCCTTTCCGAGCTGAGACAACGAGATACTGAGAGGACTGGGGGAGAGAATAAGCACAGGACATTTTGTCCCCCAGAGCACTAGATGGCAGCACCCCTGGGTTGCAGCAGTGCCTCAGATTCTCACAGGGCTTCATGGGAGTTGAAGTTTTATATAATCCTGTTGGGATCCATGGGTCAGAAAGAGTCAGGAAGAAGAGGATGAAGCTTGCAGGATGAGGAGTCAAGGTGGATGGACAGAAAGAAGAAAAGAGAAGAAAAAGTGCTGTGTGCTGTATCATTGACTCTACTGGTGCTTTATACTGTACTGTTTAGGTGGGAAGCGATGCCTAAAATCAACTTATGATGTGCTGGACTTGTGCTAGCATCTGTCTGTGTTGGGTGTGGGGAAGCTGAAGAGCCCCTGGTGGTCACAATATACATATATATACAGTATATTTCTATATGATTATGTATTGCCTCACACATGATCACAGGGGTTACCCTCCAGGCTCTGTTGAGGTAAGTACTTCCATCACATGGCACATGTAGGCACTGTTGCTAATGACCTCGTTTCACCCACAAACTAGGAAGTGGCATGACTGAGGCTCCACCAGTTTCAAAAGCCCCACCCCTTCTTGGAGAGGCTCTATTTAAGCAGCACCCACTCCTGAAGGGCTTATCTTTGAGACTAGAGCTACAGAGGGAGAAGCACTGGCACAGGTTTAGTGTCCTCTGACCTGATTGAGTTGTTGTTTAGAGATGGTGATGGATGCCGAGTTAAATTGGACTAGTTTTTCTCTTGTGATGTCTAAATTGTTCCCCAAACCTTGAACCTACGTTAGGCTTAATTCTTATTTATACAGGATATATAAAGTATATTTATTTTTTAAATGTATGTTTTTAATTTTTTCTGAGAAGAAATGAAAGTAAAAAAATAATTGCAGTGCATACACATGTCAATAATCTTAACAACACAAAATGTACAGTTCCTTTAAACTATAAATACAGAAGAAATGCTGCCATATAGATACAGTAGATCACAATGCCTTGGTCTACTTAGAGCTTGGATTAGGACATGGTTGATATATGACACGGGTCTTATTTTCTGCATAGGTTTGGGGGCAAGGGGGTGGGGTGATATTGGGTAATCTTTCATGCATTAGTGAACAAAGTCAGAATATCCAAGGGTCTTTAATATGCCCTTCATACTAAAATGGTTAACTGTGCCTATCACTTCACAGCTTTTGAAATAAAGTGCTTTGAAGGCTTTCAACTTGTTAACTACAAGTAATACAGTAAGTGGAGCACATAATTTCTATAATTATATCATAATGGAATAAAATGGAAGTCTACTTTCCAAGCTGAGGTATTTTCTTTTCAGGGTTTTTAAGCTCTCTCTGTTTTGTGTGATTGTCTTCTACATTTTTGTTCTTTGGAGGTTTTATTTCTAGAGTTCAAATGCTTTTTGAGTCAGGCCTTGGCAATTGTAATTTCTGCTGTGAATATTAGCAATTTTGGGGGTGGTGTTACCCACTTATGAGGCTTATTTTTTTCTACTGTAAACAGGCTCCTTGCATAGAGTTGTCACTGTATTAGTTTCATACCTTTTCATGCTTTTTGATTGTTATGTGTTTTGACTAATAATTAATTATATTGCCTGTTCCCAAAAACATTTCTGCTTTTACTGCATGGTCAATGTGCTGACTCTTTGCTTGATAATTAAGCCTCAGTTTTTTCGCCAGGTTGCTGTGTCAAATTTCTTACATCATCTTCAAATGATGCTTATTACTAATGCTAACAATGCTGGAACGGCTTGTCAGCACAAGTCCTCCATGATCACGTGGATCTAAGAGGTTCAACTGCAGTGAAAGAGGGGAAACCCCAGAGTGTCAGATATGCAGGAACATGGGCTCCGCCCTTCATGTGTCCCACCCATCTGGGTTTTTTTTAGACAAGTGAAAGTCATATTAAGAAATAGCCAGAGTCTCTTCCATGGCTCATTTGTAGTTTCTATTTATTTATCTATTCATTTTTCATTTTTCATGCTTAAATTTGTAATTTATGTTGCATTATTAAATATTGTTTTGCTTATTGATAATAATTATAAGCAAATTTCGCCAAAGCGTTTTCACAGCAAATATGCTACATTTGTCGGTGACCATGTTTGTCGAAAATTTTTTCTGGATATTTAGTTTACGAAAGCATTTTTTAACGAGCACCCCATGATGCATTGCAAATCCTGCATGACATCACAGAGATGTAGCAGCCCTGTGCAGAACTTTCACACAAGCATGCTACCCGATCTGCTTTGTTTATGAGTACCCAGAATGCATTAAAGAAAAGCATTTTGATTTGAGGGGTACATTAGCTGATCATAATAAGAATGAGTATTGTGACCAGATATATAATACTAATCCGATTTTGCTGAACTCATGGCGAGGCGAACCCTGTTGGGTGGGCTTATCACTGTTCATTGATTATTCATAATTTCTGTAGGTTAAAGATGTATACATTTGTACCTTATGTTATATACCTTGTCATCTTATACTGAGCCTAAGGGGATGTGGTTTACTAACGCTGCAGGCTTAGGACCACCTCTAGGCCAGATAAGCCTGCCAAAGCACAAGGGCTAACACTGAGCCAGTAGGTTTTCCATTATTGTTTGACTCTCTCTTGGATTTTGGATTTTGTAAGGACTAATTTTTGATTATCTGCTCTTTGGACTTTTTACAATGTTTAAAATTTTGGAATCATGAAATGATTTTGGTTTTGGGTTCCTTTACCTTTGTAACCTTGTTATTCCTGTTTCGCTTTTTGAATATTTTTCATAATGAAATATTTTTTGTTATTTGGGGTTTCTCTCCACTTTTTTTGTGGAATATTAGCTTGATTTTTTTGTGCAGGCTGCTAGTTGGGTTCTGGGTTTAAATTGTTTCCTGTTGGAGCTTTGAGACCAAGTTTGGAGGCGAATCCTCTTCTTTATTTTTTGAAACAACAGATGGGAAGTTAACGAGGAGGAAGCATGTCAAATGTTGGATGTACATTGTACAGTTATGTCCATGATTTATAAATTGGTGTATTTTTAGCTTTATTCTGCCTAGCATTTGCAGATCTATTATTATCGTTTCACCCTGGTGTTAAAGCCTGGGTTTTTTCCTGGCTTACATTTGTTGTTGTTGTTTTTTAATTTGGAATTATTATTATTCATATTTTTCATTTCATTTCTTTTAGTTTTGAATGTTGTTCATTAACTATGTGCTGTCACTTTAAGTATGCAGCCCTTCCCTGTACTTTGTGGGTGGAGGCCCAAGACGCTGGGCCACCCTGATGTCACTTCTGCTGGGTCCTCACTCTGCCAGCAGTGGTTCATTGAGTTTAGAGTGGAGTTTATTGTGAGTGTTGGTGTTTGTTGATTTATTTCTAGTTTCTTGCATTCTTTTGCTCGGTTATTGATTTTGAAAACCAGATTGTGCATTTGGACTTGGTTGCTGTGGATTGCCTTTTCAGGCAAATCTTTCTTTGCTCATTTGAACATTTTGATATATTTCTCTCTTTTTGTTAAACAAGTTCATTTTAATATAAAAAATGTGTTGCTCCTTTGGTTCCAACCCAGAGTTTTTACATTTTCTCCATAGTTTGACCTTTAAAAGGAAGTTCCCCATTGTAAGGTGTTCCTACAGGTAGCACTTTGAGGACCTACAGCCTTGGGGTGAGTATTTTCTGGGTTGGCAAGTGAAGGTCCTTGTTGACCCTCTCCCTGTCTGCTTTACCATCATTAAAGTGTTTGCCTTTCAAGCACTCCTTGTCTTAGCTTGGCCTGTCCCAACTTCTGTTGTGATATATACATTACTGTTTCCTCTTAATACCCTTTGCACACCCTTTCCAATGGCACCAGTTTTTTTCTCCCACTAAAAGTAGCAACGCAGGAGAGAGTCAGGAGAGACAGCACCAGTCAGCTAGAATGTGACACATGGCCTGAAATCTTGACAGAGAAAGACACCCAATCAAAGTGATATGATACCATCAGCCCTAAACTGAAGTAAGCACATAGAGAAAATGCAAAGACAGATGTATAAATAGGTGGTAGAGGTGGAATTAGTTGCAAGAAGAATGGGGAACTCTCATAATTCATTCAATGAGTTCTCATTAATTTTGCAACTCATTTTCTAGGTATCATATTTCTGTGCATTTCCAAGGGAAGCTTACATAGGAACTTTATTTTTAAGAATATTTATATAAGCATATGACCACTAGGACATTTTAAGGATTGAAGAGGTCACAGCCTATCCCAGCTGAAATAAAGCCCTTAGTGGGCACCAGTCCATCACAACGTACATTCAAGCACACATTCTGAGGAGTAGCAAATTAACTTAATCGTGTGGAAAGAAAACCTGAGCTCCACACTAAAAAATCATGCAGTCATTATCTTCAAAGTTTGAACTGTATATAATGTATTAAGGACCTCCTGTGACATTCACCCGAAATTAAGTTCAGCTATTAACAAGTGCAATGGACTGGCTCCATGTCCAGGGAATCATTCCTGCCTGGTGCACTATGTTTGCTAGGATTGGCTCCAGCCCCCAGTGACCCTGCTCAGGTTTAAGCGGGCTTAGAAACTGGTATGGTATGGTATGGTATGGTATGGTATGGTATGGTATGGTACTATTAAGTACTCTGGACTTAAGTTTTGAATAGGGTGGGCGCTGAGCTGTATGAATAACTCACTTGGGTATAACTGGCAACCTATGCCATTCTGCCAGTCTACTTTTTCCATTATTCATTTTAAGAGCACTCTGCTGTTGTAATAAAAGGGAACAGAATGATTAAAGAATATCAGAAAAGAAATGGCATATTTAAAAATAAATCAAAGCATTGTTGAGAAAAAAGCTGTAATCACAGATGTAAATAAATAGTACAGTGGTGAGGTATGGTAACTGTACTCCACCATGAGATCAAGAGAAAAGTCCTTTTTTTCCCAGAATAAGCACTTTTATATGTTAGCACTCAGTGAACATTTTATTGTTTTCATTTAGTCAGACTTTAAGGAACCACAATGACAGGAGAAGTAAAATTGAAAACACCTGTTTGTAATTGAGAGACAATGTGGGCCGCTTGCTTTACATAATCTGGAGTTTCTTTGCTGGCTGCGGGGGGAAGCGGGTCATCTTGGTCTTGACAAAGAGGAAAGATTGTGATTACATTTCAGTTTGCTCTAATAGAGTTTGATAGCTTGTGAAAAATTAGCCAACCATCTGAAAATCAACATATTTGATGACATGGTTCTCTAATGTTAATTCAAAAATTGTTCTATCAAGTCACTCCATTGCAGCAAAGTTTGAGCCGTCTGGTTAGTAGTATGTAGTATAGTAGTAGTGGTGGTAGTGGTATTAATAGTTGTAATAGTATGGTCACTTACTTCAATGTCCAGCCAACACGCAAAACATTACCACTATCCAGTGCCATGATAAATGAGCCGTCATTAAAATATAGAACTTCATGTTACTTGATAGAAAGCACAAAGCCATTTAGCTCACATCAATTATTCATTTATTTATGTACTGTGTGTACATATTTTAAATTGTTGTGTGTAGTCACATACTGGTTAACACACCCGCATCACCACTCCAGGACCCTGACTGTAAATTCCCAATGGCTGCTGTCTTTGTAAAGTCCTCATTTGTGCCTTGGCTTTGTTCAGGTAATTTGGTTTCCTCTCAAATTCTTGTGAGAATTCAAGCAAAATGACACCATTTCTTGGCTAACTAAAAAGATTACAACATGCAAGCTTTCAAAGCAGCTCATGCCAGATGTAATGAGTTGCCTCAAAAGCTTGCATATTGTAATCTTTTTAGTTAGCCAATAAAAGGTGTCATTTTGCTTGACTTCAAACTACATTCATAATGGCTAACACGGTACAACACCCTAGTACAACTCTCAGATTTTTTAAATTGGACGACTGTGAGTGAGGTTTTTGTGCTGCGAACATGAGTAGCCCGTAATGGAGTGGTGTCCATCCAGCATTGGTCACTGTCTTGTGCCCAGTTCTACCAAATATGCTAAATCTCCCTGCAGTCCTGTAATGAAACTGATGGATTTTTTTTACATTAGATGTTCCCCTCCAGTCAGTTCCAAGTCATTTTCAATCAAGTCTGTTTCATGGTCACATATGCCTAGTGCCTATACTGGTAAGTATTGGTTGCATGGCAGGAAATAACAAAAGGTGAGGTCCATCAAAATCCATACACAGACATGCTATCATATTGGGATGACCTTTAATGACTCTTGGCAACATGGGAGGAAAATCATTAGAAATAGATGAAAATTAGCAAATTCCACACCGACAGTAACTTGAACATTTTCTACTAAAGCTGCAAGGTGACAGATCTAACTACTAAGTCCTTTTCAGATATGTTACTTTCAAATCAAAGCCAGTCATAAATGTAGTAGATATTGTGTTTCTGAGGTGTTCTCCTAGATTGGACTTCAACTCATGCAGGTTTGCTCAATCTTGGCAGTAACCGGTGCAAGGCAAGAATCAAAGCTGGATGTGATAGCCATCCCAGGACAGTCTCAAACAAATGCACACATGGTCACTCATAGTGAGAAAATGCACTGTTACCTAACCAGCTTAATCCTAATGCAGAAGAAAAATTTGATTACCTCACCACGGTCACTTGGGGGATCATACAAACTTAGTGGTGAATTGCTCAGTAATTGAACCCAAGTACATGAAACATGGATCATTAACCTAGTAGTCATAGTGGTGCTCACCCAAGACTCTATGCAAGTGTATTTAAGCTGTTGCAATTGTGCCCAGGAAAGCAGACTAGAGTATATAGCCAGAAAAGTCTGGGGTACCACCCTGGTATTCTCTTTTGATAACAAGAACAAAAGAAGACAGCCGTCAAGCAGCTCAAAACAAATAGTGTTCTCTCAGTCATGAGGCAATAAAGTATCAGGAGCTTGGGTGTGAGTTTGACATCTGATGCTACCTTGTGGGAGCAGGCCGGCTTTATGGAGCTGGTACAAGAATGGGTAGGGCCTTCTCTGGGCATTGGAGTAGAGTTAGGAAACCTCGTGTTGTGTGTTTTCCTGGCTGCAGAGGAGGAATGAGAAGATAATGTTAGCATTAGCATTAGCGTACCCTCTCATCTTGGGGTATACAGTAAGTGCTTACCTCACCAGAGACAGAATGGTGGTCCCCATGTGCACATTTGTGGCACTATATATGACCTAGTAATATGTTACAGTTGTGATAAAAATATTATGCACATATCGCATGACCTAATGTAACATTCTTCAACCCATCAAATCAAATTCTCAGTCATGAAGGGACAGGAGTTTATCCTAGCAACATCTGTCACAAGGCAGGCTGCCAGTGCATCACAGAGCCCACTTCCACACTCCCAGACTCAAGTAGTGCTAAGTTATAATTTCCTATTACTCTGAAAAATGCATTTTTAGGGATGTGGGAGAAGAACTGGAGGGTGTAAGCAGAGAAAACCCCACACAAGCATGTGATTGATCCTGGACTTCTAGATCTCTGAGGTGGGTGCCTTGGGCCACTTTCCCACTTTCCCACTATATCTATATAAAATATATACAGTGGTGTGAAAAACTATTTGCCCCCTTCCTGATTTCTAATTCTTTTGCATGTTTGTCACACAAAATGTTTCTGATCATCAAACACATTTAACCATTAGTCAAATATAACACAAGTAAACACAAAATGCAGTTTTTAAATGATGGTTTTTATTATTTAGGGAGAAAAAAAATCCAAACCTACATGGCCCTGTGTGAAAAAGTAATTGCCCCCTAAACCTAATAACTGGTTGGGCCACCCTTAGCAGCAATAACTGCAATCAAGCATTTGCGATAACTTGCAATGAGTCTTTTACAGCGCTCTGGAGGAATTTTGGCCCACTCATCTTTGCAGAATTGTTGTAATTCAGCTTTATTTGAGGGTTTTTTAGCATGAACCGCCTTTTTAAGGTCATGCCATAGCATCTCAATTGGATTAAGGTCAGTACTTTGACTAGGCCACTCCAAAGTCTTCATTTTGTTTTCTTCAGCCATTCAGAGGTGGATTTGCTGGTGTGTTTTGGGTCATTGTCCTGTTGCAGCACCCAGGATCGCTTCAGCTTGAGTTGACGAACAGATGGCCGGACATTCTCCTTCAGGATTTTTTGGTAGACAGTAGAATTCATGGTTCCATCTATCACAGCAAGCCTTCCAGGTCCTGAAGCAGCAAAACAACCCCAGACCATCACACTACCACCACCATATTTTACTGTTGGTATGATGTTCTTTTTCTGAAATGCTGTGTTCCTTTTACGCCAGATGTAACGGGACATTTGCCTTCCAAAAGTTCAACTTTTGTCTCATCAGTCCACAAGGTATTTTCCCAAAAGTCTTGGCAATCATTGAAATGTTTCTTAGCAAAATTGAGACGAGCCCTAATGTTCTTTTGCTTAACAGTGGTTTGCATCTTGGAAATCTGCCATGCAGGCCGTTTTGCCCAGTCTCTTTCTTATGGTGGAGTCGTGAACACTGACCTTAATTGAGGCAAGTGAGGCCTGCAGTTCTTTAGACGTTGTCCTGGGGTCTTTGTGACCTCTTGGATGAGTCGTCTCTGCGCTCTTGGGGTAATTTTGGTCGGCCGGCCACTCCTGGGAAGGTTCACCACTGTTCCATGTTTTTGCCACTTGTGGATAATGGCTCTCACTGTGGTTCGCTGGAGTCCCAAAGCTTTAGAAATGGCTTTATAACCTTTACCAGACTGATAGATCTCAATTACTTCTGTTCTCATTTGTTCCTGAATTTCTTTGGATCTTGGCATGATGTCTAGCTTTTGAGGTGCTTTTGGTCTACTTCTCTGTGTCAGGCAGCTCCTATTTAAGTGATTTCTTGATTGAAACAGGTGTGGCAGTAATCAGGCCTGGGGGTGGCTACGGAAATTGAACTCAGGTGTGATACACCACAGTTAGGTTATTTTTGAACAAGGGGCAATTACTTTTTCACACAGGGCCATGTAGGTTTGGATTTTTTCTCCCTAAATAATAAAAACCATCATTTAAAAACTGCATTTTGTGTTTACTTGTGTTATATTTGACTAATGGTTAAATGTGTTTAATGATCAGAAACATTTTGTGTGACAAACATGCAAAAGAATAAGAAATCAGGAAGGGGGCAAATAGTTTTTCACACCACTGTAGGTTTTTGAGTACTGTGCCCATTTTTTGTCTGTATGGAGTTTTAATGTTTTCCTGTTTCTCGATTTTCCTTCAGGTTCTTTGATTTTACATCCCCGTCCTTAACAAGAGTATGTTAGTTAATTTGGTGATTATAAAATGTCTTGTGTAAGTGCGTGTGGCCCTCTGTGATGGACTAATCTGGCATTGGTTCACATTTTGTGCTCATTGATGCCAGGTAAGGACCTTGTCCCCTCGCAACCGTGATTTATAATTAGTGGGTTTGGGAATATGACATTATGTTATATACTGTATAAAAGAATACATCATATGAATGCACACACATATGTGTATGGGTGTATACGGTGTCTATAAAAGACATATATAGTTATTTGCTGTTATATATTTGTATTTAATTTAGACCACTTTGCAGAGATTTGTTTCTTTTTGATTATAGAGTCTTTTTCTGATTATCAGCGTCAAAAAGCCCAATTAAGTAATTTCCTTTGGGATTAATAAAGTATAATAATAATAGTAAAAAAATCCACTGTGATTTAGTATTGTATGCCAATAAAATTTGAAAATGTTCAAGGGCTGAATAATTTTTATAGGCATCGTATACATATACTGTATTTATATAGTTTTGAAAAACAGAACAGTGCACAAAGCTAAAAAGTAAATTCAAAGCTGAAACATAAAGTGATAATTGACCCCCAGTGCCTCTCCCCCGGGCCCTTTTTCATTCCTCTAGCCCTCTCTTTACCTCAATGGCATTCGGACGCAACTTCTGAACCTAGCAGGGTTACAATACATTAGACTTTCAGAAACAAAGTGCCTTACACACACATGGAAAAGTCATTAGAAATCATTTTAGCTGAGTGCCTAATCCATTCTCATGAGTAGAGTTTGTAAAAAAAAAATAAAAAGGCTGCCCTTTTGACCTTGACTAATGCGTTCGCTGCAATGAGAAGAAGCATGGCCGAAACGGGATATCTGGCATAGTTTACCATTACACTGTGGCGACATGGCTTTCTGGGATTCATGTCTGTCTCTGCTGTGCACACTTTTATGACAATACTGATAATATTAACTTTTTTTTTCTTTTTCTCCCATCAAATTTAATTTAGTAACTGCATGCATATTTAGAACATGGCTGTGCGCCTAAAGTCTTAATCATTTTGCCAGATGCAGCTTGAAACTTCAGTCTTCTTTATGATGTTATTATCTTCTTAATAGATTTTACTCCTTAACTGAAGTCTTTTACATGATACCTCTCAAACTGTTCTACTCCTGATACAGCAAGCACTGGCTCTGGAGTGATCCAAGAAGTTCATTAATCATGTTTGAGGGGCCATGCAACTTATGTTTCCATGTCTTGATGAACCCATGGATCAGCTATTTATCTAACTGGAGGTATTTTGTGGCATCTTTCATGATGGTTATTTTTTTCCCATCTTCTTATTTTTCTTTTGCCTTTGATTTTGTCGTGTCTTGTTGCTTTTTGTAGTAAATCTTACTTTCCTATGAATCACAGTTCAAATAAGTTTAGTGTATTCTTATAAAGTGCAGCTTCACTTTTAGGTTCAGAGCGCTATACACTATTACAAATAACACAGCATAGCATTCTCAAAATGACTTAATTCAATTCATGTTCACAGTTCTCCTAACTGCGAGGCAGCAGCGCTACCACTGCGCCACCCCTCATGAATTATGTTTTTTGACAATTAAAAAATTTATTAGTGTTATTTATCTTCAGCTAATTATTATATACATTATTATTTTCACCTTGTTATAATTTGCTCTTTTTTGCATGTAATTACTTTTTTGACATTTTGTAAAGTACTTTGAGCTACATCATTAGAATGAAAATCTGCTATAGAAATAAATGCGGCTGTTGTTGGAGAGTAACGCCCCTTTATTAACATCTTGAGTGAGTAATGACTATTTAGAGCAATTGAATAGAATATTAACACTAAGGGTCATAAACATATTAAGGGATTAATAAAGTATCTATCTATCTATCTATCTATCTATCTATCTATCTATCTATCTATCTATCTATCTATCTATCTATCTATCTATCTATCTAATGTGCGTGGAACTCAATGTTTGAGAAGTGTGAACAGATCGTACTGTGCCTACAGAGTTACTACCAGGAACAAGAATTTCCCACTTTTCACGATTCAGCTAAATACCAGTACAGTATGTACTGTAATGTAGAAAGTTCTGCTAATCACCTGAAAAGTTAATATATTTGCACAGATTGTAATTTCAATAATTCTATCAACTGCTATTCTAATTTTATAATGCATCATATGGTGGTTTAGAAACAGGCAAAATACCCATCAAACTAAGAAGATAAAATAAAATATCCCAATTCAAATTAAAGGTACAGGTAACATCAGATCTCCAAACCCCAACAACAACAGAAAAACGACAGAAAAAAGAACAAAAAAAAAAAAAACTCCAGAGAACTGGAGAAAAAAAAAACAAAATCTGCAGGGGTTCCAAGGCCATGAGACTACCCAGTCCCCACTGGGCATTCTACCTAACATCAATGATCTAAATCAGTATCTCATGGTTTTCAGGCTTCACATGGAAGAATGATGATGATGGTCATATGGACATCTGGCTTTCAATCCATCAATGTAGGGACTGCACGGTGCTTTGATTAGGTGCTGGTGCGCAGATGGCCACCACTGAAAATCGGAAAAAGAGCAGCAGAGAAAGTAGGAGTTAGTACGGATTACTGAGCCATGATAAAAATGATAATTAAATGCATATACAGAATATTAGGGTTGCACTAAAATAAAGCTGTAAGAAAACCATGTTAAAATATTGCGTTTTTAGCAGTTTTTTAAAGTGCTCCACCGTATTAGCATGGCAACTTTCTATTCCAGATTTTAGGTGCATAACAGCAGAAGGCCGCCTCATCACTTCTTTTAAGTTTAGCTCTTGGAATTCTAAGCAGACACTCATCTGAAGATCTAAGGTTGCGATTTGAAGTGTAAGGTAAGAGGCATTCAGAATATAGGACGGAGCGAGATTATTTAAGGCTTTGTAAACCATAAGCAGTATTTTAAAGTCAATTCTAAATGGCACAGGTAACCAGTATAATGACATCAAAACTGGGAGGATGTGCTCGGATTTTCTTTTCCTCGTTAAGATTCTGGAAGCTGCATTCTGCACTCGTTGCAATCAATTGATGTATTTTTGGGTAGTCCTGAGGTGTGCATTACAGTAATCTAGTCGACTGAAAACAAAAGCATTAACTCATTTTTCAGCATCTTGCAAAGTTATAAGGGATCTAACTTTTGCTATATTTCTTAAGTGAAAAAATGCTGTCCTAGAGATCTGATTAATATGTAACTTAAAATTTAGGTCAGAAACAATAATTACCCCTAAATTATTTACCTCTGTCTTGACTTTTAAGCCTAATGGACAAGTTTTTTACTAATATCCTCATTATACCCATTATATCCATATCTTCATTATATCCATACCCCAGACACAACCACTCTGACTCCATTCTTGGGTTCAAAGGATGTTTTATTCAAAAGAAATACCTTGAAACAGGTGTCCTTTTCTTCCTAGTTCATCAAAATCACAATTCCTTGTCTATCCTCCTCTCCTTCCAGGTGAGCTTTGTCCTTCTTCCCCACCGACTCTGAGTCCTCTGGGAGATGTGGAGCAGTTCCTTTTCAACCCAGAATCTGGTGTTCTTTCCTATGCAACAACATTGCCATCAGGAAACACTTCTGGGTCAGGCAGAACCAACCAAGGACAGGGAGCCTCCCCTGGTGGCACCTGACCACCACAACAGGCCCACTCATGGTGACTAAAGCTCCTATACTGCCCTATGGTAGTACAAACAGGACTCCTACAAGAGGGATGTGGCATACTAGGGGAACACATGGCCCAGGAGGAAGCCTCCCTCTGTCCTTACATTATGGCACCTTCCTGCCTGAAAAAGAAAACACCCATCCATCCCCTTGAACCAATGGTGAGCAATGTTGGCCCTGGAGGGCTGCAGTGGCTGCAGATTTTCGTCCTAACCTAATTGCTTAATGAGAAGTCAATTATCATTGATGTAGCACTTATTGCTCAAGTTGCTCAAAAATATTCCTTATTTTAGTCCACGCTCTGAGTCCCCAGTAGGATCAGAGAACTCTAGCTCTTCGAGTGCTTGAAGTGTCACACACTGGAAGTGGGTCAGTCAGCTCTGATTTGGCCACAAACAGACTACGAACTCTGCCCTTTAACAGATGCAAAATTTGTCTTTTGTGGAACCAATCCTTAAAGATAAGGAAGTCCAGGAATGACTGACTAAACATGGACATTTGGGATTTTACAAAGATTTATGGGTTTGTAGTGTCATTATGCTCATGTGTACAGAGGACAGTGATAATCTTACCTTCATGTGCTAATCAATGTGCAGCATCTCACCACTCTTTGGTGCCATGATTAGTGCGATTTGAAAACTTCTGTATTCCTTACCTGAAAATTCTCAGAAGATATTTCTAACAGCATTGATAACAAAATATTAGATAACTAATAACTAATTTTGGATGTCTCTCAGAATTCTAATTTTGCATCTTTTGTAAGCTTATCTATCACTGCATATATCTTACATTGCGTGGCTGCAACTTTCTTTCTCTTCCCTGTGGTCTTTGTGCAACCTCACCATCATAGTAAATATATACAAGGGTGAGTCAAATTATTTTTTTTTTAATAATTTATTGCAGGAAAGGTGTCATACAAATGTATCATTTTTCTACATAATCTCCTCGGCATATGTTACAAGTCCTCCAGCGCTTATGAAGTGCATGGATTCTTCTAGGAAAAAAAGTCTTTTGGTCGTGTGTGCAGCCTGGCTACTCCTGCACCACCTGCCTCTATTTTTCATCTCACATGAAAATCTTTTTGCCCATCACCTACTTGAATGGTCCGAAGATGTAGTAATCACAGGGATCAAGGTTTGGAATGTATGGTGGATGTTGAAGATGCTCAAAGTGTAGGTTCTCAATGATTGGAACCATTGCAACAAGACACCTCTACTCTAAAAGTTCACATCATTTGGATTTGATTGTCCTTCAGTGATGGTTTTTGAGGAAGTATGTATTTGTGGCATTTGTGATATGTTTCCACTGGGCACATGGTGCATGAGAGCAGTGGGGCTGCCATCTTTATACTATTACTATGACGTCATGAAACTAACCTGCAATGTGCTTCCACATGATGGTCACTCCTAATACCATTGCTAATGGCACAGTGTTTGGAATTTCTATCTAAATTTTACATTTTTAATTTGACTCATCCTCATGTATTGCTCATTTCAAGTGACAAGGGAACAGGTACCACTTAGGAAAAGAGTTCTAAAACTGGGTGTCCCAAGAATGGTCGACAGCTTAGTCAACCAGGACATTAATCCTCTGGTAATTAAGAAGCTCTGCTTCTAAACAAAACATTCAGTTTCAAGTCTGATCTATGTCCACATTCTTATGGTCATGAAGCATTTGTTGTAACAAAAGAAATGAACTCATATAAGATGTAGAAATAGCTTTTTTGTTGCGCTGTGACTGGTTTTTGATATTATGGCATGGTGAGGATCTCCACTTACATAAAAAAACTTGCTGATTCTTTTCTGGTGCTTTGGCCATCTGGTGAGAATGTACTACTGTTTGTAGGCAGCAGGCTGTACCAGGCATGGTGGGCTGTGAGGACACTACAGGACCAACTAGAGACACATTAGACAGCTATTTGGCCAAGTAATGCCAAGGAATCTTCAGAAAAATGGGAAAAAGTAATGTCACTGTTTCTTAGTTTTTGTCGCCCTAATATATAAATGTGGATGGTTTTTCTTTTTTAATAGTTTACATTTATTTAATAGTCATATGGATTAGTGGATGGTTTAGCACAGCACCCACTATAAATTACCCTTCAGCGGGATATAGATGGCACTTACAAGCAGTGCAAATGTGTTTTTGTGACATTTGACAGCTGGTCTTTCTATATTGGGGGAAGCACTTTGGTCATTCAATCCACACCGCAGAAATAACTAGCAAAGGACACGCATGCTTCTCTGCTGGCATGAATAAACTCCAGCGCTCAAGGATATTAAGTAAGTGCTCCTAATACTATTTGATCTTACTCCAAGCTGCCCACTCAGTTTACAGCATCCAGATGCCCACCACCTCTGGCCCCCAGCCATACAGGGCGTGGGGTTGCCTACATAGTAACATGAAACAGCAACAGTGCAAGCGACACATTAAATGATCTGAATTGATGCTAAATAGCCCATTTGTCCATGCTCTTTGCCTTGTTTTACTATTCCAATTTTTCAGTATTTCAGATATGCTTTGGAGAAAGTAAATTTTTCTGTCTTCATTATTGTTTGGAACAGACCATGGAAATGCTGAATCATAATACTGGAGAATTTTGAGTGATTACTTTATTACATTATGTGGTAGAATATGTACCTTTTCAGCCTCTTCTGCTATTTGCCTTCAAGTATCAGGAGATTTTTACATCCTGCTGCAAAGGGCCAATGATTTTAAGACATACGAAACAGACTAGGGAGGCACGGTGGCGCTGCTGCCTCATAGTAAGGAGACCTGGGCTCGCTTCCCAGGTCCTCCCTGCGTGGAGTTTTCATGTTCTCTCCGTGTCTGTGTGAGTTTCCTCCGAGTGCTCCAGTTTCCTCCCACAGTCCAAGGACATGCAGGCTAGGTGCATTGGCAATCCTAAATTGTCCCTAGTGTGTGTGTGCACTGTGGTGGGCTGGCACCCTGCCTGGGGTTTGTTCCTGACTTGCACCATGTGTTGGCTGGGATTGGCTGTAGTTAGGATATAGCGGGTTGGATAATGGATGGATGAAACAGACTAACTGTTGTTAGCTGCTCATACATACATAAATCCTAATCAGTCAGGATTCAAGAAGGGTTATTCTATTGAGACAGCTCTACTCACTGCTGTCGATACATTGTGGCGGGCCAGAACTACCAGTATGTCTACTGTTCTCATCCTGCTAGATCATTCCTCTGCCTTCAACATGGTCAACCACCAGATCCTCCTTCCCTGCCTCTCTGACCTCACCACTCACGTGGTTTGAGTCCAACCTCTTGGCATATCCTACCATGCTTTTCTGGTGTGTAGAGATCTCAAGGGTATATATACCAGGCAACCAAAAGGAATAGTGCTGGGCCCTTTTCTCTATACACCTCCTCACTGGGCCCATCATCCAGTCCCATGGTTTCTCTTATCAGTGCTATGGTGATGAAGCTGTACCTGTCATTCCTTCCAAAGGATCACATGATACCAGCTAGAATCTCTGTATGTTCCACAGATATTGCAAACTGTATGAAGGAAAACCATCTCCAGCTCAATCTGGCAAAGATGGAAGTTCCTGTAATCCTAGCTCATCTGTCTATTCAGAATCCCATCTCTGTTCAGTCTGACTCATTATTGCTAACACCTGCTAAGTCTGTATGCAACCTTGGGGTGGTGATTGATGACCAGCTGTCCTTCAGGGACCATATTGCTCCAGTCTCTCTGTCTTGCAGATTTACTCTGTACAATATTCATTAGATCAAACAGTATCATACAGAATACTCAACACAACTCCTAGTCCAGGCTTTGGTCTTGTCACAGCTGAACTAGTGCAACGCTCTACTAGCAGGAGTACCAGCATATGTCACCGGGTCGCTGAAGATGATTCAATATGCAGCGGCACATCTGCTGTTCAACCAGCTGAGGTGGGCACATGCCACTCATCTCTTCTGATCACTACACTGGCATCCTGTAGAGGCATGTATTAAGTTTAAATCTATGGTCCTAGTCTATAGTGGGTCTTCACATAATTTTATTGAGAGACTTCTTAGCTATTATGCTTCTTGTCAACCACTCAGGTCCGTTATTGAATGTCATCTGATGATACCACCTCTGTGTGGTATCAAATCTCAATGCAGAATCCACATGTAGTACCTCCTCCCTGATGGAATTAAGCTGCCCACCTCCAGGAAATCTGTTGACTTCGTCAATGTGTTTAAGAAGCGTTTGAAAACTCTTTTGTTTGGTGAACTTCTGTTTAACATATTAGTTGAAAAGGTATTGTAATCTACTAATTGTAAGTCACTTGTTTTTGGTTCTGAGGTCTTCACTTGTATGATCAATTTTGTATCTTTGTCTCATAACACTTGTTTTCCAAATGGTCCCCAGAATGTTTACTCAATTATGTTGACCTGCTTTGTAAGTCACTTTGGATAAAAGCATCTGCTAAGCAAATAAATGTAAATGTATATGTAAATATATATGATGAGGGACATGTTGAATAGGGTTCAGGAAAGTGTGGCATAAGGCAGAACTTGGGCCTTTGAAGACAGAGAGAGACAGAAATGGATGACACCAAGCCATTGCCAAAGGAGCGGCAACACTGTGGGCTGTATAGGAAGGGCTAGAAACATATAAATCCAAAAAAAGATGGCAGACTGATCTGGGAAACCAGAAAACTAGAGGGTAGAGTAGGAAACTCAGCAGATACCAGTGACTCTTCTTATAGATACTGAATCAAGCCACAGAGGACTAGAAAGTGGTTATTAGACTTTCAAAACAGGCTCTTTGGTATGGCAAAAGTCAATACCCAGTTACTTAATTTACTGATCCTGAGTTGCACACAATTCTCTTTGCACCATGAAACAAAGGCCTCCTTCTGGCTCCTACAGCCTGTCATCCCTCTTGTTCATAAAGCAAACCACTAACCATTTGTATACTATTCCAGCCTATCAACCATTCAGTCATTCCTAATTTTCTATAGCAACATTTACAGAATGTTCTATCACAAGGTACATTTTAGGGCTAATATTAATTAAACAACGTAAATGGTACCATGCAGTATTTGGAATAAACACATAGAAGACAGCTAAGGAATTAACTAGCTATCATCATCATATTCTAAAGCCAGTTCCCAATATGAATTCACTGTTTTTGGAGCAGGCTCCTATACAATATTTATACTGAATATATATTAAGAGAATACAATATAATATATATGAACATACAACCATAAGCTACAATATGATACATATGTAATTAAAGGGCTACTATATTTTATATGAATACTAGCAAAATATCCGTGCTTCGTAGCGGAGAAGTAGTGTGTTAAAGAAGTTATGAAAAAGAAAAGGAAACATTTTAAAAATAACGTAATATGATTGTCAATGTAATTGTTTTGTGACTGTTATGAGTGTTGCTGTCATCAAGGATTTGATTATCATTATTTCTTTCAATCAGGTTCGTATTTGGAGGATGTGTTGTGTTCAAGTTATATTCCGTGTTTGTCAGCCGTTGTAAAGATAACAGGTTTCATTCATCGAAGTGTTCACTTTCCAAATCGGTACTCATGAATCTAAGATGTTTAACAGGCATTCCCGCTATTAAGTTGTGGATTTGCCTGCGAATATAGCGTGTCTATGAACTCAGTTTAAACTTACGCTTTACAACTTGCTTTCCTATTGATATGTCTACAAAGGCTTGTTCAGCTTCGGAGGGTTGTTCCTTTCTTACTGCATCAATAAACAGCTTGTCTTCCTCTTTATGTGAGACATCACACACTGCATGCATGAGTTTACCTTTCCCAGTCCTGCAAACTTTAGCGAAGTGGTTCAATTTACAACATTTTTTACACTGTCTTCCTTTAGCTGGACATTGACTCTTTCCACCGTGTGCTTTGTTTCCGCAATAGCTGCACTTATGAATATGCTTGTATGCATCACTCGCTTCATATTCTTTTGCTGCCTTCTCAATTCTGTAATGCGTTTTTTGTTCAGCGCTCTTTGGAGCTCTTGCTTTTTGTGTATGTACTGCATTCACAGTCAGTTCACGTGAGCCGCTTGGAGTATATGCATCGAAGGTTTGCTATCTCGTGCGATCTTGCGATGTCCACGGCTTTATTTAATGTTAGCTCAGACCTGGCGCTTAAAGGTTTCTCTCGCACTTTTGCTGAGTTTGTGCTAAGCACTATTCTATCCCTGACCATCTCATCTTCGTTTGCATTGTCTTCCTTTAGCTGGACATTGAATTTTTCCACCATGTGCTTTGTTTCCGCAGTAGCTGCACTTATGAATATGCTTGTGTGCGTCACTCGCTTCATATTCTTTTGCTGCTGTGGACCCTTTTTCTCTAGTGTCGTTTCTTGTGACTGAAGACAGAGAGATATTAATTAAAGTTAGTAAAAAATCTTTTATTAATACACACCAGGCAAGGGTAAGATGACAGAGAAGCACAGTCCTAGGACACCTGCCCTTCATCTGCCTCGAGGGGTCGGTATCCCAAATTTTTTATAGGGCCTTTGTCTTATGACTTTGGTTGCACAAGAATTTCAAACCATTACATCTTACAACAATTTGCTTGGATCAGCATTTACCACATCCTTTAAGTTCATCAGTTGGTCACTTGTGTTTTTTTTTTTCGTTAGGAGAAACAAGAAGTTGCACTTGCACTATGAAAACAGGTTCTGCGTGGCTCTATCATTTATACCAGATTGATCAAACTGATCAAACTATTTATTATTTTTCCACACTGCCTTCTCAATTGTGTAATGCGTTTTTTGTTCAGCGCTCTTTGGAGCTCTTCCTTATTGTCTGCGTACTGCGTTCACAGTCAGTTCACGTGAACCGCTTGGAGTACATGCATCGAAGGTTTGCTATCTCGTGCGATCTTGCGATGTCCACGGCTTTGTTTAATGTTAGCTAAGACCCGGCACTTAAAAGTTTCTCTCGCACTTTTGCTGAGTTTGTGCCAAACACTATTCTATCCCTGACCATCTCATCTTCGTTTGCATAAGCACAGTCTTTCACCAACAATTTTAACTCTGTTACAAAGTGACCAAAAGTCTAATTTATACCTTGCATCTTCTCACTAAACTTGTATCTCGCGAAAATCGTATTCGTCTTATGCATGACAAACACCTCGTAGCGGCAGCGTGTCAATTGGATTGCTGCTGATGGACGGCCTTATATGGGCAGGCACTCAATTACATGGGAGGCGTGGGTATGGGGGACGCAATATAAGCAGGCAGCCAACTACATGGGAGGCGTGGTGATGGGTAACGCAACTCCGCCTCACACGGCGACCGAGCTGCAGGCTATGGCCGTATATAGCCTGCCAAATTTCAGCCTTCTACCTACATGGGAAGTTGGAGAATTAGTGATGAGTCAGTTAGTCAGTCAGTCAGTCAGTGAGGGCTTTGCCTTTTATTAGAATAGATCCAATAACAGGTTATTGAATAATATGTAGTAATATATATTAACAGGCTGTTATATTATATGTGAATATTTATTGCTCTGGGTAGTCTAATTTAAATCTAACATTCCAAAAAATGCTCTGGTTAAGATAACCCACTTAATCAGGCCCAGAGTCACATGCTGGAACCTATTCCAGCCAGCATAGAGCACAAGCCAGGAAAAAACCCTGGACATGGCACTAGTCCATCACAGGGCTGGCTAGGATAGGTGCCACTCTAAATTGGCCAAATTGGAGTTTGAGCATGTACCCTGTGAGAGACTGGTAACCCATCTAGGGCTGTTTCATGCCTTGTTCCCAGTACTGATTGGATATGCTCTACATTGGATTGAATTATTTTGAGAACGTACTAACATGCTGCTATATCATATACTATAAACTTTACATGTAACACGTATATACATATATACAATATATATATATATTGTCACAAAAGCCACGATGAGACAAAGCAAGGTTTGGGGCAGCCACCCGTATAATTTGTTTTCCTGGCTGCAAAGCGTTCTTTTAAAATGATAGCACAAAACCGAGTCCAATACAGAACTGAGGGACTAGGGAAGAGGAGGAGGTTTTTAAAGGGGAAGACAGGAACTGAGATCATAGGGGTCAGGCTCATTGAGGTCTTCAGCCATTGGTTCGAGCCCTGACGTGACATCACAGGGGCTGGAGCCGGCAAGGTCTCCTTCGATAGGCTCAGTCCCGGAAGTGGCGTCAGGAGAGCGAGGCGGAATCTCCCGGGAATGGCCTACAGGCAAGGAAGAAAAAAGAGTCAGTGCACTCTGCCACATCCTGGTATGTCTCAGAACTGTCCTTACCCGAGCCCTTTAGCTGCCTCCCATGTGCACGTGTGTGACAATATATATCTATACTAATAAAAGGCAAAGCCCTCACTGACTGACTCACTGACTCACTCACTCACTCACTGACTCATCACTAATTCTCCAAGTTCCCGTGTGGGTAGAAGGCTGAAATTTGGCAGGCTCATTCCTTACAGCTTCCTTACAAAAGTTGGGCAGGTTTCATTTCGAAATTCTACGCCTAATGGTCATAACTGGAAGCTATTTTTCTCCATTTACTGTAATGGAGTTGAGCTGGATGGCCGTGGGGGGCGGAGTTTCGTGTGACATCATCACGCCTCCCACGTAATCACGTGAACTGACTGTCAACGCAGTACATAGAAAACCAGGAAGAGCTCCAAAAAGCGCTGAAGAAAACATGCATTATATAATTGAGAAGGCAGCAAAAACAATAAGAAGCGACTGACATTTACAGCCATATTCATGAGTGCTGCTACTTCGGAAACAAAGCACAGTGTAAACCTAAAGTTTAAATTAAGTTCATAGACAGGCTGCCGCTGGCATTTGTCAGGCACACGGGTAATGCGGGGTACAAGTTTAATGAGAGGACGCAGGATATAAACGAGAGTTTTGATCACTTTGTAACTAAGTTAAAATTGTAGGTGAAGGGGTGTGCTTATGCAAATTCTGAGAGACTGTGTTTGTGGGGGATTGACAGTTAAGGCTCTGAGTTGAGCTCCACAGCTAATGCCGTCTTCCGAAGCAACTTCGTCACACTGCCACCAAATACTCACAGAAAAATCCACAAGTTAATACACATGCTGTATCTAGAGTTTCTCCACACTCAATGTATTCCTCGCGTCCCCTTTATACCCTCCAATCTCCCATTTCAATTCAGGTGCCTCCAATTTCCAGTAAGGCTCTGCTGCGCGATGACAAGTAATAAGTCTCAGGGACAGACCCTACAAAACGATGCCATTGATTTCAGGCAAAATTCCTTTTCTCCTGGACAACTATACTTGCATTCTCAAAAGTGACCTCGCGCAGCTTCATCATATTACAACCGGAGTGCAGCCTGAAACTTTTAAGTGCCGGGTCTTACTTAACATTAAATTAAGCCGTGGACATCGCAACATCACACAAGAGAGCAGCTCACGTGAACTTACTGAACGCAGTACGAATGATCACTTCCATGCATCAAATCTGTTCAAAAAACGCATTACACAATTGACAAGGTGATGGCTTTATATGGCGTTCGTTTATAAAGCAGCAGAGAGGCTGTGTGAAGGCAGCTACACAAAAAAACAACAAAGCGCCACACTCTGAATGTTTGATAGCATCACCGTTATACCCTCTGATCTCCCATTTCAATCGAAATGCCTCAAATTTCCAGTAAGGCTCTGCTTCGCAATGACAATTAATAAGTCTCAGGGACACACCCTACAAAAGGTTGCCATTGATTTGACGCAACATTGCTTTCCTCCTGGACAAAACTATACGTTGCATTCTCAAAAGTAATATATATATATACACCCCGATCTACATACTGTCAAATAAACGAACCACACACTCTCACGCAACATGAGAGGCTTCGCCTTTAGCGCTGACGTCTGAGGTTCGATTCGCGAGAGTGGGTGCAGTGTACTGCCTGATGAGCCCAGAATTAGGGCGAAGCACGTGCCGCGTACTGTTTGCATTATTTGATAGTAAAACTATTTCAATATATTCAATATATAATCAGCACTTCCCGATTCATTTTACCCTTGCAACCCCTTAGTTTGGGAAGAAGTATGAAAAAATATGAGGTTAACGCAGAAAAACAGATCACCAATTGAAGCTTTATGAATAATAGATAACTTTATTCGCCATCAATAATTGTTTTGGTAAAGCCATACTCGGTGTAATCCTCCTTCCATGTTATAATTTTCCGCGACTAGCCATGATTAAATGAACAGCTCAATAGCTCGAAATTGGATATAAGTAGGTTCTATTTAGTCACCAGAAATATCTTTGGTAGGAATGGAAGTTGGATTTCTATAGTGAAGAAAAATGTATGCAATGATCTTTAATTTTAACTTTCATTCCTACTAAACATATTTCTGTCAACCAAATAAAAATTACTTATATTTAAAATTTAAATAGAACTTGAAAAAATACGATAGTTCATAATACCCACGCAGCACTAAGTGCACGTACGATTAGGTGTCATCCGTTTTAACAAGCAGCGTATTGCACTGATATGAAATAGCCTGCCCATTTAATTATTTAGGAATGGATAGATAAATTAAGATTTTCTACAAATAATGTTTTTAATTTTTCTTCCTCAATGGATTCTGGCACCCCCAGATAGATAGATAGATAGATAGATAGATAGATAGATAGATAGATAGATAGATAGATAGATGTATATACTCGCACAGAAGATTATTAGGGACACCTGTACATTTGCTTATCCATGCAATTATCTAATTATGTGGCAGCAGCACAATTCATTAAATCATGCAGGTACAGGTCCAGAGCTTCAGTTAATGTTCACATCAAACACCACAATGGGGAAAAATGTGATCTGAGTGATTTTGACCGTGGCATTACTGTTGGTGCCAAATGTGCTGGTTTGACTATTTCTGTGACTGCGGACCTACTGGGATCTTCACGTAACACATTCTCTAAAATTTGCTTAAAATTAGTTAGGAAAACAAAAAGTATCCAGTGAGTTTCACTTCTGTGGATGGAAATGCCTTATTGATGAAGGAGATCCAAGGAGAATGGCCAGTCTGGTTTGAATTGATAGAAAGGCCATAATAACTTAGAAAACTTCTCTGTATAACTTTGGTGAGCAGAAAGGCATCTCAGAATGCACAACACGTCGAACCTTGAGGCGGATGGGCTACAACAGCAGACAACATTGTTGGGTTCCACTCCTCTTAACCAAAAACAGAAAGCTGAGGCATGCTTACCAAAACTCGCTAGTTGTAGACTGGAAAAATTTAGCCTGGTCTTGTGAATCTTGGTTACTGGTTATGCAAACAAATGGTAGGATCAGAATTTGGTACATGAATCCATGCACCTGACCTGACTTGTGTGAACCATCCAAGCTGGTGGTGGTGGTGGTGGTGTAATGGAGTGGGTTTTCTGGTCAAACTTTGGAGCCATTAATACCAATCAATCATTGCTTACATGCCATGGTTTATTTAAGTATTGTTGCTGATCATGTGCATAATTCACCCATATCCTAATGGCTACTTTTAGCATGATAAAACACCACAAAGCAAAAGTCATCTCAAACTGGTATCATGAACATGACAATATTCTTCAGTGGCCTTCCCAGTCATCAGATCTGAATCCATTAGAGCACTTTAGTAATGTGGCTAAAGCAAAGATTCACAGCATGAAGTGCAGCTGTTAAATATGCAGAAACTGAGTGATACAGTCATGTCAACATGGGCCAGAATCTCAAGGAAATGTTTCCAACATCTTATGGTATCCATGCCATACCTGAGGCTGTTTGGAGAGGAAAAAGAGGATTTACCCAGTATTAGTATAGTGTGGACAATAGGTTGTTCAGTGAGTCTTTGTTCTGTATATTACTTTACTAGTATATTTTCAAATACCAATACCAATAGGATACTATATACTGTAATATATGTGAAATTTAAACCTGGCATCTGCTTGTTGTTCATGTGGCATTTCCACATTCTACCCTTGCCCCTGTGGGTTTTCCTCTAGGTACTTAAATGTTCCTCCCACAGCTCCAAACAGATTATTCGGTGGTTGACTTGTGATTCCTAACTGGCTCTCGGTGCCCTGTTATGTGTCTAGTGCTGCTGGGATAGTCTGCAGCGCTCATGACCTCTAACTGGATTACGGGGGTTTAAGAAAGTTATGTTGTTATGTTAATAATGGGGGAGGCAAATTCAAAAAGCGCTACTTTTTTTTCTTTCTCATTGTACTTTTAAAGATTTACACATAATGCCTGTGGAGGCTCCACGAGGCAGCCATTTGAATTAGGAACAACCTTTTGATTTCCTGACCCTCAGAGCTCTGGAGGGTCATAGGATTTGCTCCCTCTCCAAGCCTAAGTAAACTTGCAGATGTGACTAAGTGGAGCAAGGAAAAGAGATCAGGCCATAGCCAGCATGCTCTGGCGTACAACACACAAAACAAACCAAATGGGAATAGAAATTGCAGGCTAACTGTCAGTAAGTGTGATAGTTGTCCACAGGCCCTGAGCAGTACATAGTGACAAAGTTTGACAGAATTATGAAATCCATCATTTACACATCCACTTAACTAAACTGAAAGACTGTCATTAGTGAGGAGGAATTGACACCTATGTAACATGGTAATGGATAAAAATCTGCGGTCAGAATGAACACGACAGGGATACTGTCAGTGCAGATTCCAGATTGTAAATGAAGTTTGCAGGAACTTTAATCTTGTGGCCTGAGCTATTTCTTTACCCCCTGCCTGCAGTGTGCCTGAAGCAAACAGCTCTGCCATCTGTTATAACCATTAAGGTCTGGAGTGCTGCAGAGAAGCAGTAGACTTAACCCATAAAATAAAGACATGCGACAGCCAGGGAGGGTCGGAGTGTCTGTTGTGTTAAGGAAGTGTGCAAAAGGCTGGTGCTCTGCTGCTTAATTTTTGACTATTTAGTGTTTTAGAATAAAAAGCACAACTTGTTTGTATTCTTACCTTAAACACCTCATTACATATAGTAACGCTAACTGAGATAGCAGAAGATATTTTGTTTTACCTAGAAAAACTAATATCCTGAAGTCATGGTTGTCCTAGTGGAAACCTAGAAGTCATCTTAGCAGAAAGCTCTGACGAACAACAGAAGACCATGCAAACTACATGAAGACAGTAGCTAGGCAGATTTTCCAACTCAGTTTTCTGGAGCTGTAAGGCAGCAAAGTCAGTATGCCACCCTGATGATATTATATGGAACACCCTATTTAAGCACCACTGACATCCATATGCTGGTTATAAAAAGATTACTTCTAGAATCTTAAATATTTATATATTGCAGCTTCAGAAACTGAAGGTTGAAGAATGGGGACATGGAGCTGGTTAGGAGAGGAAAATGCAGTGCTGAACATGTCGAGATATTTTGGAGGAAAACCTGCACCCCACTTTAAAAAGCTGGGATTATAAAAGAATTTTACCTTTCGACATGACAACAATCTCAGCCAAGGAAAAAATTAAATGAAGGAAGGTCATTGGCCAGATGGGAACCTAAAACTCAATTCTTTAAAAAACTCTGTGCACCAACCAATGACAGATGTTCAAAGGAGAGTTGATATGAACATTTCTTCTAACATTAGTGGGATAAAACTACAAGACCAATGGTGATCTATGCAAGCAGAGTCACTCTTGTCACCGAAGAGATCACTATACGTTAAAGAGCAAAGACACTTTAGCAGCCAACACTTTGAAATATTTTTCCTAAAATACCAATGTGATTTATCTTGACTTCAGCCTTTACATTAGAACAAGTTGAAACTTCAATCAGCATCATCAGTCTTTAAGCAAGTCCAAAGCACACATGTCTTCTCCACTTTGCTCTCTCTCTGCCAGCTAATATTCCCATCTGCCAGTATGTCCTTCCTTTATGAACACCATCTAACATTGTCAATCTTTTTCGTCCTCTTGGTCTCCTCCTCAGAATTCTTTCCTCAATCACTTCCTTCATCAGGGCCATTCCTTCTCAGCTTATGCCCAATCAATATTTTCTACCTCTTAATGAGACTGATAGGATTAGTTCACACTTTTCTTCAACTTGACCTAGGATTTCATCATTTGCTTTTGTTTCCACCAAACTTATTTTCATTATAATTCAAAAACTTCCTGTCTTTTATATCTTCCATCTGTGCTGTCCGTGATTAACATACATGAATTGCCACATCCCAGTAACTTTTTATTTTTATCTTCTTTAGTCTTTTGTCAAAGCATTTAGTTATTGTTTTTTTCTTTCTGAATGCTTCTTTGGCCTTCCAGATCGAGTTCTGATTTTTTTACTACAAGAGCCATCTGATAGGATAAGACTACCCAAATAGCAGACCTCTTACATCTCTTTCAAGTTTTTCGCTTTCAACAGTGATATTTATTCTCTTGCCTTCTCTTTTTATATATGCTACTCTCTTTAGTTTTTTTAAGTTACACACCATGTTACCTACTGACAGAGGTGGGTAGAGTAGCCAAAAATTGTACTCAAGTAAGAGTAGCGTTACTTCAAAATAACATAATATTACTCAAGTAGAAGTAAATAGTAGTCATCCAAAAAATTACTCAAGTAAGAGTAAAAACGTATTTGGTGAAAAGACTACTTAAGTACTGAGTAACTGTTTGATCATAATAAATTATTTATTTTTTAGAAATGTAATAAGACAGACAAAAGTATAAAATAATGTGCACATTCTGCTATTTCCAAATAATAAAATAAAAAATGAGTAAAAATAAATAGCATCTTTATAAAATAAAGATGCACAAATAACACAAACTTCCAAATCTCAGTTTTTCACAACAAAGCTTTTGAAGCCAATACCTACAGTAGGAAGTATGTATGTTTGAACAGTGCAAACTACTTACAGTGACAAGATATACTGTACACTGACTGTATAATTCTGCATATTCACTTGCCCTCCAAATAGCACAGCTGATAGAAAATAACATTAGAACAAGGCAGCTTGTTTAAGTACAAGAAGTCTCACTTTACCATGACTGTCTGTGCATATTTGGTTAAATTGTGCTTGTTAAGCTTCAGGAGTTGACTCTCATTTTTCATGTACAAGTGGAACCTTGGAGTAACTTAGTTTGCGAGTGTTTTGCATGACGAGCTAAAATTTTTAAAAAATTTTGACTTGATAAACGAGCGAGGTCTTGCTGTACGAGTAGTCCATATACGCTTTGTCTGCCAAGCATCACGTGATCACAACTAAGCTGATGGTTCTTTTCTCTCTCGCTGTGGGATTGTGGGCCATCATCAGTCGGTGTGCCTCACTCATATAGTCAACTTCGGTACGAGTGTATACTGTTTACTACAGCATTGTGACCACGTGTGTGTGCTGTGACGTGTGAGTCCCCGTCTTGTACCCCAAAACACAAAGCTGAGTCTCACTACTTTAGAGACACCATCTTTATTCAGCTTGAAACAGGAACAGCGCAGTTATTTATTGTAGCGGGATCTGCCACTCTCCTATACACAGACACACCAGTCAGGCATGGTCATGCCCAGGTTAGTGGCCAAGTAATACTGTGCCCTGCGCATTTATAATGTTCCTTGTTCCTTGTATCACCCATCAACGGCAGGTGCTTAAAGCATGACCGCGATCTTTTCGGATTCGCTTTTATGGCAAACGGCTACAGCGTTAGGTGTCTGCGGTTGCTTCAGGACGCTCTTCCACGCGTCGTCCCGTTGGGTGAAATCCCACAAGAGTTTAGAAACTCACTCACACCAGCCATGATTCTTTTCAAAGGTAAAGTGCAGGTTAGTTTGTTTTATGTATTTTTACTTTATATTTTGTATTAATCATTTCTATATGAATAGTTTTGGGTTGTGGAACGAATCATCGGAGTTTCCATTATTTCTTATGGGGAAATTCACTTTGATACACGAGTGCTTTTGATTGCTAGCACGTTTCCAGAACGGATTATGCTCGCAAACCAAGGTTCCACTTGTATTCTTTCTTTCCCTGTCCGCTGTCTGTGAGGAGTTTGTGCTGCTATGCCGCCACAGTTTGCATGTCGTCATGTGACTGCATGGCTACGTCTGATTTGTGAAACAGAGCCATGTGATTACTGCTGCAATGTCTAATTGGTAAAATAGAGTCTTGTGATTATTGTTGCAATGTCTGATTGGTGAAACGGAGTCTTGTGATTATTATTGCTACGTCTGATTGGTGAAACAGTCATGCAGTAGATTCACTAGTGGCTTCTCTCTGGGAAAAAAATAGTGTATCTAATGGAAAAAAAGTAACGATTCGAGTGTTGCCCAATGTAGAGGAGTAAGAGTAGCCTTTCTTCTTCACAAATGTGCTCAAGTAAAAGTAAAAAGTATGGTGCAGTAAAAATACTCTTAGAAGTACAATTTTTTTTTTAAAGTTACTCAAGTAAAGGTAACAGAGTAAATGTAACTCGTCAATACCCACCTCTGCCTGTTGAAGACAGTTGACAGAATAATTTTCTCTTTTATCTTATGTAAAAATTTAGAGCCTTTTCTCTGTATTTGTGTGTATGAACATCTCTCAACCAGCATTCCCCCTCTTGAGTATATTACCATAAAGCCTGCTTCTCAGACTCTTGTTGTTTTGAAGGCACTTTTCTCATCTCCTATCCTGTTTTATACTTTCAGTCTTCGGAGATGACTCTGTCAGCGGGTGTCTTGTGCCTTTATTAACGTCTCTTCACTGGAGCTCCCTCTGTCAAGCACATTCCCATAAAGCCTGCTACTCAAGGCCTCCTGTCCCATTATATACTTTTTGCCTTTGAAGACAACGTGATGTTATCTCATGCTCACACTTCCTGTTACATCGCGTCACCAAAACCAAAGTGACCAGTCATACCATAGCCTCATTGACCAATCAGATTGTTCTGAGGGATTGGACGTAGAGAACTTAGTGTTTCATTATATAGTAGATGTTCATCCCAAAATCTTTTGATGCTTCATTTACTTTGGTAATTAAAACTTAGTCTTTCCTCTGTCCTAGCAAGTGCTGCCATGACATCAATATGCATGATTTTACCATTTTTCTTCCAATCAAGACTTGTTCTGTTTGTCTTCCTTTACTTCTTTCATTATTGCTTCTGCATACAATTGAAAAGCTTCGGAGATGATATGCACCATTATCATCTGCATCCTCTAATTTACCTTCGGCTATTCATATTGTTCCTGCTTGAACAAAGCCACAAGAAAATGTCTGTCTTTACAGTTCATTCTGATCATTTTGAGAACAGTGGATAAAATATAAAAATTTACTCTATCAAATGTTTTCTCGAAATCTTGGTTAAATTCCAAGTTCCCTTCTCAGATTGTTCTCATTATCCCAATTGCTTTACATGTTCGATGTCTATTGAGAAATGTACATTTCAATAAGGGTGTGTAGATATTGGCATGGCACAATTAATAGACCTGCTGGTCACAACTTAGAGGCTTTCCTGGCCCAGCCACATGTTACTCATAAGTTCATTTGGGTTTTTCTTATGTTGTTTCAGTTTTCTCATACATCCTAAAGACTTGGAGGTCAGACTGATTAGTGATTGTAAACTGGCCCAGTACAGTAAATGTGATTTAATGGCACCCTATTCAGACTAGCTGATTGACTTGTGCTAAATGCCATCCATCCATCCATCCATTCTCTTCCGCTTATCCGAGGTCGGGTCGCGGGGGCAGCAGCTTAAGCAGAGAGGCCCAGACTTCCCTCTCCCGGCCACTTCTTCCAGCCCTTCGGGAGAATCCCAAGGCGTTCCCAGGCCAGCCGGGAGACATAGTCCCTCCAGCGTGTCCTGGGTCTTCCCCGGGGCCTCCTCCCGGTTGGACGTGCCCGGAACACCTCACCAGGGAGGCGTCCAGGAGGCATCCTGATCAGATGCCGAGCCACCTCATCTGACTCCTCTCGATGCGGAGGAGCAGCGGCTCTACTCTGAGCCCCTCCCGGATGACTGAGCTTCTCACCCTATCTTTAAGGGAAAGCCCAGACACCCTGCGGAGGAAACTCATTTCAGCCGCTTGTATTCGCGATCTCGTTCTTTCGGTCACTACCCATAGCTCATGACCATAGGTGAGGGTAGGAAGGTAGATCGACTGGTAAATTGAGAGCTTTGCCTTACGGCTCAGCTCCTTTTTCACCACGACAGACCGATGCAGAGCCCGCATCACTGCGGATGCCGCACCGATCCGCCTTTCGATCTCACGCTCCATTCTTCCCTCACTCGTGAACAAGACCCCGAGATACTTGAACTCCTCCACTTGGGGCAGGATCTCTCCCCCAACCCTGAGAGGGCACTCCACCCTTTTCCGGCTGAGGACCATGCTCTCGGATTTGGAGGTGCTGATTCTCATCCCAGCCGCTTCACACTCAGCTGCGAACCGATCCAGAGAGCTGAAGATCACGGCCTGATGAAGCAAACAGGACAACATCATCTGCAAAAGCAGTGACCCAATCCTGAGTCCACCAAACGGACCCCTTCAACACCCTGGCTGCGCCTAGAAATTCTGTCCATAAAAGTTATGAACAGAATCGGTGACAAAGGGCAGCCCTGGCGGAGTCCAACTCTCACTGGAAGCGGGCTGACTTACTGCGGCAATGCGGACCAAGCTCTGACACGGTTGTACAGAGACCGAACAGCTCTTATCAGGGGTCCGGTACCCCATACTCCCGAGCACCCCCACAGGATTCCCGAGGGACACGGTCGAATGCCTTTTCCAAGTCCACAAAACACATGTAGACCGGTCGGGCAAACTCCCATGCACCCTCCAGGACTCTGCTAAGGGTGAAGAGCTGGTCCACTGTTCCGCGACCAGGGCTAAAACCACACTGTTCCTCCTGAATCCGAGGTTCGACTATCCGACGGACCCTCCTCTCCAGAACCCCGAATAGACTTTTCCAGGGAGGCTGAGGAGTGTGATCCCTCTATAGTTGGAACACACCCTCCGGTCCCCTTTTAAAGAGGGGACCACCACCCGGTCTGCCAATCCAGAGGCACTGTCCCGATGTCCATGCGATGTTGCAGAGGCGTGTCAACCAAGACAGTCCTACAACATCCAGAGCCTTAAGGAACTCCGGTATCTCATCCACCCCGGGGCCCTGCCACCAAGGAGTTTTTTGACCACCTCGGTGACTTCAGTCCCAGAGATGGGAGAGCCCACCTCAGAGTCCCCAGGCTCTGCTTCCTCGTGGAAGGCATGTTAGTGGGATTGAGGAGGTCTTGAAGTACTCCTCCCACCGACCCTAGCGTCAGTGAGGTCAGCAGCGCACCATCCCCACTATATACGGTGTTGACACTGCACTGCTTCCCCTCCTGAGACGCGGACGGTGGACCAGAATCTCCTCGAAGCCGTCCAAAGTCGTTCTCCATGGCCTCTCCAAACTCCTCCCATGCCCGAGTTTTGCCTCAGCAACAACGAAGCCGCGTTCGCTTGGCCTGCGGTACCTATCAGCTGCCTCCAGAGACCCACAGGACAAAAAGTCCTATAGGACTCCTTCTTCAGCTTGACAGCATCCCTCACGCCGGTGTCCACCAGCGGGTTGGGGATTGCCGCCACGACAGGCACCGACCACCTTGCGGCCACAGCTCCGGTCAGCCGCCTCAACAATAGAGGCACGGAACATGGCCCATTGGACTCAATGTCCCCACCTCCCTCGGGGCGTGGTTGAAGTTCTGCCGGAGGTGGGAGTTGAAGCTACTTCTGACAGGGGACTCTGCCAGCCGTTCCCAGCAGACCCTCACAACACGTTTGGGCCTACCAGGTCTGACCGGCATCTTCCCCCACCATCGAAGCCAACTCACCACCAGGTGGTGATCAGTTGACAGCTCCGCCCCTCTCTTCACCCGAGTGTCCAAGACATATGGCGCAAGTCCGGCGACACGACCACAAAGTCGATCATCGACCTGAGGCCTAGGGTGTCCTGGTGCCAAGTGCACATATGAACACCCTTATGCTTGAACATGGTGTTCGTTATGGACAATCCGTGACGAGCACAGAAGTCCAATAACAAAACACCGCTCGGGTTCAGATCGGGGGGGCCATTCCTCCCAATCACGCCCTTCCAGGTCTCACTGCCATTGCCCACGTGAGCATTGAAGTCTTCCAGCAAAACGAGGGAATCCCCAGAAGGTATGCCCTCTAGCAACCCCTCCAGAGACTCCAAAAAGGGTGGATACTCCAAACTGCTGTTGGCATACGCACAAACAACAGTCAGGACCCTTCCCCCACCCGGCGGAGGGAGGCCACCCTCTCGTCCACGGGGTAAACCCCAATGCACAGGCTCCAGGGGGCAATAAGTATGCCCACACCTGCTCGGCGCCTCTCACCGGGGGCAACTCCAGAGTGGTAGAGAGTCCAGCCCCTCTCAAGGAGATTGGTTCCAGAGTCCAAGCTGTGCGTCGAGGTGAGTCCGACTATATCTAGCCGGAACCTCTCGACCTCGCGCACTAGCTCAGGCTCCTTCCCCTTCAGAGAGGTGACATTCCACGTCCCAAGAGCCAGTTTCTGTAGCCGAGGATCAGACCGCCAAGGTCCCCGCCTTCGGCCACCACCCAACTCACATTGCACCCAACCTCCTTGGCCCCTCCCATAGGTGGTGAGCCCATGGGGAGTTGTGCTAAATGGTCCTGGATAAAATGTGAGCTAAGAGGAAGCAGTTAAAAAACGGAACAGATAGAATAAAGGGGTTTAATTATGGTGATGCTGTAAATTCATATTAATATGCCTTTAAAGACTCTTCATATTACAGGGTTTGGCAGAGCTGTCATGCAGAACCCATAAAAGAGACCTTTGGTTTCTATATGAATTTCCTTCTCAATGATGAAAATGTAATGTTTGTGGTTTCATTCAAAACATTGGACCATTAATCATGTTAAACAATTTTACTTACACTAATCATTAACAGTGTTCCAGAAAAGTAATAAGCCTGATTTTAATTGAACAAAGAAGACATTTTCTTTTTGTGGTAATTGCAAATTCATTCTTACTGGAAGCAGAATGTATAACTTTTTCAGCCAGTTTCATTTCGTTGACTTGATCAGTGTCATCCCCCACTTTATTGTAGATGCCATGGTGGCACAGTGGTTGAAACCTCATATTCTGTTATTGGATGTATGGAATTGACAAATTCTCTTTGTGTCTGCATGAGTTTTCTTTCAGGAACTTCATTTTTCTACCTGTGCTGGCAATCCCTGGGATGGACTTGCATCCTGGCCAGAGGTGTTTCCTGCCTTGCTTCCAGTGTTTTATAGGTTAAGCTCTCATGCTCCCAATGGCCAGCTGGGAATTTAAACTGAGGCCTCCAGACTGGTCAGAAAGCAACATTAATCACCACACCACCCTGGACATTTTGGTCTCCTAGAAAAAAAAATATGTATTTGTAGCAAACTTTTACTTCTCACAAGACTGTTCCAGAATTCACCTGTCATGTTTATCAGTTGACACTTCAATAATACAAGATGAGGGAGGAGTGCTCAGGATTTCAGAACATTTTCAAGATGAATAATGAGTTTATATTATGGATGTGAACCTGAACTGCAGAAGACTGCAAAGTAAATTAAAAAAAAACACACAACTTCAATAAAGTTTAGAAACTTTGAAGCCTTACCTTTTCTTTTTCTTAAAGTAATTGACAGGCTTTCATCTTTAGCGATGGCTCATTTCTTCCATCAGATTCCATCAGTTGTCCAATCTCTTCTTGTTTCCCAGACCTAACTGTCACCAAAGGATGACGACATTCACAAACTGATGGAATATCTAGAATGTTTTGTTAAAATTGTTCCAAAATAAACTTTAATTATAGCTATATGAGGATTATGTGTACTGAATTATTATTATTAGTAGAAGTAATAAAAATAATACATTATATTTATAGAGCAGCTTTCCCAGGGTCAAATTGCTTAATAGGAGGTTTGCTTTTTTTTAAGCTGCAGACTTTACAGGAGTCTGGAAACTCAGTTACTGTGAACAAGTAATTGACCAGATTTTAATTAAATTTCTATTAAGAATAATGTAAAAAAAATGCAGCACACTGTTACACTTAGGGTAGCCACTGTGTCATCTGGGCCAGAGGAAACGACTGTAATAGAGGTTCTGAAAGAAAAAGAGAAATCGAGAGAAATTACCTAACAAGATTTTTCAAGATGATCGCTTTTCTTTAGTAATTAGCTCAGGTGGAGTACACGTGTCCTGTCACCTGTTCAAACCAGGGCTGTGTGATGTCTGAATGTTCCATCCGTGTGCATGTGCTTTTCTTCAGTGTTGTGCAAGTTCACACCTCACAAGAACTAGCTCAACGTTCAGTTCACACAGATTAAAATGAATAAATTCACGTTCATAGCTCACCATTTCAATTTTGAACTCGTTCATGTTCAGTACATTTTGTATTTTGTAAGGAGCGTAAGTTTACTTATTTCAGCGTTTCTCAACCTTTAAGTATTTGCGACCCGAGTTTTTATAACAGTTTTAATCGCACCCCCAGCATTTTTTTTAAATGCAGATGCATCTTTTATTATACCTACTTAACTTTTATCGACATTTATCTAACTCTATATTTATTGTTCTAGTATCAGAATGTAGTTTAAGTTAATTTGTTTTGGTTTCAACAGATTTTCTTTTCATATTTTTGATTCTTGTTTTCTTTTTTTTCTTATCTTCGCTCCCCTCTTTTTGTTACTTCGCGCCCCACTATGGGGGCCCGCCCCACAGGTTGAGAACCACTGACTTATATCAATTTTGCATGCCTTATATTAGGGTATTACAGTGTTCTTGAATAAAATACAATAATTATAAAGACTTTTTCTTTTATTTAAATACACTTTATTGAGTTAAACCCAGCAACAAACATGTATAACCATATATGCTAATATACTCCTGGTCAAAAAAGAAATTATATAGATGCAAGTATTCGTATAAATTACTGCTTTATTTCCAACTGTGTGACACAGCATGTAGGTGAACTAACCTGTTACGCTGCCGGTCAAAATTCGTGTCACATATTGCATGTCCAACGAGGAAAAATATAAAGTGGCCTCATGAAGTACAACGTTTTCCTAAAAGTGAAAGTGGAGCTTCACCGCATGCTCGTGTCAGCTTAAGCACAAGCAGGCAGACACACACAGTGCCTATTTGATTTTACGTTATTTTTTCCGAATACAAATTTGTACGAAATAAATATTTGTAAACATCCGCTATTTGTGCTTATCTGAATACCGTATTCAGATTCGGCTCCACCCCTACATTACAGAGTAAAGAAAAACGTTTAATCTGGAGCTAAACCAGACCAAGAATGTCACATAAAATTGAACTAGCTCACGTTCAAGTTCTTCACTTGCAAATACGTTACGTTGAGTTCATCGTTCTTAGAATGCACTCTTTTGAACGAGTTCATGAACAACACTGGTTTTCTTCCGTCAGCTCAGAGACACAAAGCAAGCACATCTGCTGTCTTTTAATGGCCCCGATGTGACAGAGAGAGGTCAGATGTGTGCTTGAGTGTACCCTGTGAAGGACTGGCACCTCACCCATGACTGCTCCTGGCTTGTGACGGCTGCATACAGGATAAGTTCTGAGTTTATTGTGCTCACATCAAGCTTGAAAATAAAAAATAAAAAAAACATCCTTCAAAGTAAAATTTTTAAAATGACTTCAGTGTCATCTGCAAAACAGAAAAATGATGATTCTAGGATACTGGTCTTAGGGGCAGAGTTTTTAAAAAAGCCATACCTGAAACTGCCAAATAATAAGAAAAGTTTAAAACGCGTAAGACAGCACAGACATTGGATGGAAGATAAATGGAAAAGTGTGTCATGGTCAGCATCCTAGAGTCATCGCTTTTCTGTTGCAGATGACACTGGAGTGTATTTAAGGAAGACGCCTGCTGATGATTTGTAAGGTGTTTGTTTCTCACACTGCACACTCTGATGTTCTTATCCTCATATGCAGTTGTCCATCTGCAACTTCCCCTTCTTTTTTTATCCAGGTTAGTTCAAGTGTGCCCTCTTCTCTCAAGACACTAATAGACACTTCATATGAACTTTTCACTTTCTTGCTAATCTGTCACATGGGATAGATAGATAGATAGATAGATAGATAGATAGATAGATAGATAGATAGATAGATAGATAGATAGATAGATAGATAGATAGATAGATAGATAGATAGATAGATAGATAGATAGATTTATTTTTCCCCTTTTTAATCCCAAGGGGAAATTCACATACTCCAGCAGCAGCAAACTGATAAAAAAAAACAATATTAAATTAAAGAGTGATAAAAATGCAGGTATAACCTTCATTCTGCACACACACACAAAATTAAAACAATAAGCAGAGCATGTTTCTTGAGAAAGCTGTTCCACTTTGTCCATTTTTGAACTCAGACCTGAACTTGTGTCCTTTTAATGCAGGGGGTCTTCAATCACAGTCCTGGAGGGCCGCAGTGGCTACAGGTTTTCATTCCAGCCAGTTTCCCCAGTTGAAGCTCAGCTCTTGCTGATAATGAATCTTGCTATTTAACTCTAGGCCTTGTTAGCACTTTCATTTGTCAAAGACAAATTTTAGTTACATTGTTGATCAGAGGTCCTCAATTACAGTTCAGAAGGTCCACAGTGGCTGCAGGTTTTTTACTTCAACAATTTTCTTAATTTAAACACATTTATTTATTACTAAAGCAATACAATTCTTGGGATTTTAGTCATCTTGCCTGTTACATTTCAGAACACTTAATTTCCTATTTTAGTGTTTAGCAGCTGCATTTAGGTTTTAATTGTTGCCTTTTTAATTAACCAGACATTACTTAAAAATGAAATGCAGATATATAATAAACCTGCAGCTCTCCAGATAAACTTGTGCATGTGCACAATGAAGTATCCGTGTTAAAAATGCTTAGAAATAAATGAGAGGTGAAAAGGAAGGACCGTTAAGTTTAAATCTGTTCTGGTCCACAAAACACATGGATAATGATCTCAAAGAAAGAAACTCTACAGTGCTATTCAAGTTCCTCTTGGATGAATAAACGCACTAACAAGCCGAATAGTTAAATACCAAGTTAAATTATAAGCAAGGGCTGTCTTCTAATTAGGAAACTGACTGGAAGGAAAAGCTGTAGCCACCGTGGCCCTCCAGGACCGTGACTGAGGACCCCTGGTTTAAAGGTTATTAAAAGGAAAGAAGGTGCCATTGTTATTTTGCATCATCTTGAAGAACATTACGATGCAAAGTTCTTGTTTTTAAACTCCTCATTTTTTTATGTCAGTCAAGCCCACCTTTTTACAGATAGGCTATTTAAACATTTTAAAGTCTTTTTTTATCAAACAGAACTCCAGGGTTGTCTGCCTCACATTCTTTCACCCCTCTTGTACATGCTATGGATGTCGCAGTAAGTCTGAAAATAGGTTCATCTTAAAATTTGCTGTGACTTTCTGATTTTGAGCTAACTTATTGAGAACAAAATGAGTTATTTTCCAGCGGTGCATGATTTTGGTAAACAGTATATATCTTTTACACAGCTTAGTGTCACAAAGTCTAAAGAATAGATCACTGATTTTAGAAGGATCAGCATTTGTCCACAAGACATAATGATCAAAGACCAGGCAGCCATGATTGTTGACAGGTTTAAATCTCCAGGGACAATTGTAAACTCAAAAGTGACTTTGAATCAAAACACAGAGACAGTCCTTTTAAAGGGTCCACATCTCCTCAATCACCCCAGGAAGCCATGTGTTACTAATTAGAATCCCAAAAGTTTTTTTTTTTTTTTTTTAAACAATCTTGTATTGGTTTGGTTTTAAATTATGTTCTCTTAGCTTGGAGTTTCAAATCTTTATTTTAACAAAACACTGGATGAATCAAATTGTAAAATGTAGTAATAAAGTAATCAGGTTTCAAATGTCAAACCTAATTGAAGAAAGAAGAGTGTGTTGTCTCAAGCAAAACTCCATCCCTATATTCAGAAATGTACTTGTTACCATCAAGTGAAAGATTCAAGATCCATCCATCCATCCATTATATCCTAACTACAGGGTCACGGGGTCTGCTGGAGCCAATCCCAGCCAACAAACCCTGGGCAGGGTGCCAGCCCACCACAGGGCATGCCCACACACACACCCCAAGCACAATTTCGAATTGCCAATGCACAAACCTGCATGTCTTTGGACTGTTGGAGGAAACCCACACAGACACGGGGAGAACATGCTAACTCCACGCAGGGAGGACCCGGGAAGCGAACTCGGGTCTCCTTACTGCAAGGCAGCAGCGCTTCCCAACTGAGCCACCGTGCCACCCCAAGATTCAAGATGCCAAAGGTAAAATGTAACCAGTTCAAACACTCCTTCATTCCAACTGCTATTAATCTTCTAAATAAGTTTTATGTTAATAAAGATCAGTAGGATTAACTGGTGGGCCCAATAGTTAATATTCTTGACAAGGATCTTAAAGCTGGTTTTTTTATAAGCACTAAGAATGATTTGATATTATAGCACATGTAGTTAGGATATAGCGGGCTGGATAATGGATGGATGGATGGATGTATTATGTTCACTATTATATTTTATGTATTTGTACAGAGCAATGCTTGACTTCTGAATACTTGTATGCTGTGTTTTAATGTGATGACTTTTTTCTTTTTAAAAACCCTGTTGACAAAGCAAATTTCCCTCTTGGGACAATAAAAATTTGACTTGAATTGAATTCATTCACCTCCATTGTCACTGTAGCTGAGTTGCTTGGTAATATGGAAACAATGGAACACAGCTATTTCTGTAGGTCCCATAACTCATTAGTAGTGGAGATCTGATTATGGATAAATGGTTAGATGTTTCTCTAGCACGTGTATTGGGAGGTATTTACTATAGAAAAGGGGCTATATAAATATAGGCAGCATGGCCTACTGTACTTGCAAAGGCATTGAACTGTAATCTACAAAGATGCAAGTAAAGTCCTGCACCACTTACTAATAATTAGCCAAAAATATGGAAGCAACTGGACTGAGATCTCCCTATAAGTACCACGATGCTTTATAGGAATAGGTAGGATGGATATTTCGGTAGCTGCTATGTGCTTTGTGGTAAAAGGTGCTACAGTATATAAAATTAGTCTGCATGGCCCAATGATAAAGGTTTTCCAAAGATTTAGGCGCATACAGGCGCCATTCTTATCCCTACCACCTTCGCCATCACTTTCCCTACCTCTTCATATCTTAAATCATTCTTGAGGGAGATTGAAGACTTAAGTGCCAGCTTAAGGGAAAAATTCAAGAAAACGTACTAAGTAATTGCAACACAAACACTGACTTAATCCGTTTTAACGTGAAATGATGCAGACAAAAGAAGAGAAGAAGCGGGTCGCTAGGGTGGAGAACAGAAGAACTGCTCAGGAAGCAGCAAGCGCTTCAACCTCTGAGCAAACGGATGCTAAACATACAGAGAAAGAGGAGGAAAACTAGGAATGCTCAAATCAAGTGTATTGTGTACAGCTGTTACTGGTAAGAAATAATCATATTGAAATGGTGCACACTAAAGAAAAAGGGGCTATATAAAGGTTGACAAGGTGGCCAATGAGACTCCTATCTGACAGTGGTCAGTATGGAAGCGCTCATACTATACAGTACAGTATTTATAAATATAGTATTTCCAATGCTCAGTATAGGAAAGGGAGCTGTTTAAAAGAAAAGCAGCATGCCTTAAAAGCTAAGAACTTTACAGTAAAGTGTAGGGATGTGGGTTCAGGCCTGACCACTGATTAAGTATATGACTGCTACTGAATTACTTAACCCTTCTGGGATCATTCTAGGAATATGAAAATAACTGCATTGTATTATGTACACCAAACTACCTCTATGTCTGGTCTCACTATTCAAGGAGTGGATGTAGAGGTGTTACACTCCTATAAGTACATTGTGGTCCACATTAATGACACTGAGGAACTATATAAGAAAGGGCAGAGCAGGCTGTTTTTCCTTAGGAGACTGATTTCTTTTATTATGGCTACAACTTGGTGAATGCCAGTGTGATTTTCTACGCTGTGGTGTGCTAGGCTGGTAATATTACTTCAGGAGAGGCCCACCGAATCAACACGTTAATTAACAGGAAAGGCTCAGTACTGTATGAGACACAATCTGGACCCTCTGGAGGTTGTAGCAAAGAAGGCAATTAAAACAAAACTGAGTGTCATTATGAACATATCCTGCATATCCTCTCTCTGACACACTATCTTTGGGGACTTTTAGCCAACAAATCATTCAGTAGAAGTGTGTCAGGAAATGCAACGGGGGCTCCTTTATACCTACAGCTATACGGCTCCAACAGCAGAAATACAAAATCTCAGTACTGAACTGCATCTTTAGGACCTGGAATGGAAAAGATACTCTATAAAGGAGACATCATGGCCTAGAGGTTAAGACATTGGATTGCAAAACACAGGGTTCAAGCTTTGATCTCAACCACTGACTGCTTGAGTAGCACTAAGCAAGTCACTTTCCATTCTACAGCACCAGCTTTAAAAATGCAGTATGGAAGCAAACATCCTGTACACTAGTGAATGTAGGTGTGAGTTAAATAAATAATGAACCTAGTAACACTGTTTCATCAAACAGATGACACACTTCTACCCATGTTGCTTCATTCAGGGGTAATTTTTCATAAAATTATTTAAAAAACTTTTAGGAGAAATGGATTTTTGTTCCTGTAATGTTTATAGCTTTGCAAAAAAAATCTGAATTCATACAATAGTGACCACTCCATATGTGTGCCTGAACAGTGTGTGAGCTATTCATAAATCAAAGCCCTGATATGAAGCCTAACTTGTTCTTGTAGGTAAACAAAGCTTTTTTTTCTCTTTTCCATTTTGTGAAAAGCTGAAATAATAGGTGAGATCTTTATTTTGGGTTTATCCAACACATACACACACCCATGCAGCAGCTGGTAGGCGAACGAAATGCTCGTAAATTAACCTGGGTAAACAGTGGCAAACCGTGAATCAAACAGCCATGAGATTTACTGCCGTGATAGTCGGCCTCACATCCACCACAAACAAGACTGCAGCACAAAAGGGATGGAAATGTGCCAGCTTTGATATGACGTGCAGATGGTTCATTTTCAAACTGTTATTTGTTAAGTCAAGGTACTGCGGTCTATCTGAGAACAATCTTGTGCATAACCGCGGGCCTGAGCTTTTGCTGGCATTCAAAGAGCAGATCTGGGTATTTAAAAAAAAATGGAAAAGAAATTCAAAGACTTGAAGCTTCCTGAAAATGTTACAAAAATGAGTTACATCTGACGGTTATGTTATGTTGGCAATTTAATTCTTGTTTTTCACTTTTGACAGAGTTGCACAGCAAATTGCTGATTGTTAATTAATATAAACATGATAGCCCCAGCATTACATCAGAAATGTTTGTGATAAAGCCAACTGGATCATAATGATGTTGTATAATTAGGTAGGAGTAAATATAGGAGCTAGGACATAACTTACCCTTATAGGGGTTGAAGATGGCCTTTGACCTCAGAGACCCAAACGCAAAAAAAAAAAGATCATAGCAAGCTGAAGGAGAAGCCCAACATTACGGCGCCCACCTTCCGCAGGTATGTTGAATATCTGAGCAGCTCAACAGATAATTTTGGAATGAGCCGCTGACTCTGCATTTACAAAAAACAGAGATCTATCTATCTATCTATCTATCTATCTATCTATCTATCTATCTATCTATCTATCTATCTATCTATCTGACTTGAGGGTCCATCTTAAAAATCTTCGCTTATTCTGAATGTTTTGACTCATTAAACTGGAATAAAAACATTTAACAATCATTTTTATTTTCCTTACGATGAACAAGAAAAACTGACTTGAGACAGGAGTTAAGGAAATAAAAGGCAGTGCTTTGGTGTAGAATTCTTCATGTATTAAAATCATCAAATGAATTATACTGTTATTTACTGTTAAAAATGCCAACTATGTCTTGGTTACTATTCAAGTTATGTGTGCAGTGTGTGTTCAATGGTAATAATTCTTCTTTCAACTTTGACATAATATGCAGTATGTTGATTATTACTATGGAGGGAATATAAATTATACTGTGTATTCATTATTGCCATCTTCAATGTTATATTACCAATGAAGAAATACTGATACTCTCCTTCATTTTCTTACTATTGTTGCTCTTGATTAATCTAATGAGTTATAAGGTTATTTACTGTTAAGATAAGAAATACCTCTTGGTTACTACACAAATCATGCATGCTATGTGTATTCAAAGGTAATAATTCTTTTTAAACATTATACATATTAGCTATAAACAGTATGTTGACTGTCACATTATAATTACTAATGGTGGGACTATTAATTATTGTCATCTTCATTTATATATTATCTAATAACAAATACAGATTCTCTCCTTCTTCATTTTTCTTGCTATTGTTGCTCTCAATCTAATGAATTATAAGGTTATTTACTGTTAAGATAAGAAATATTTCATGGTTAATATACAAATTATGCATGTTATGTGTATTCAAAGTTAATAATTACTTTTATTTAACATTTTACATAATATTACCTATATACAATATGTTGATTATCGCTTATGAATTATTAATGGTGGAATTATACATTACATTGTGATACTTATTACCATCTTAATTTTTACATTATCTCATAAGATATTCAGGTTCTCTCACTTTTAATTTTTCTCACTATTTTTGCTTTCAATCAGTCAAATTAATTATAAAGTTATTTGCTGTTTAGATGCACATATTTCTTGGTTACTGTACAAATTATTCATGAAGTGTGAATTTAATGGTAATTATTTTTAGTTAACATTTCACATAATATGTTGACTATCACTAACCTGTTATTAATGGCAGGATTATACATTATATTGTATTAATTGTTTCCATCTTCATTTATTAAGACTTCTCTCCTTTCTCATTCTCACGTTGATGCTCTCAGGCCATTGATGAATTCATCTTCCTTATCCTCAACATGTCATGTTTTGTAAGATCAGCTGGTTTTATTTCATTCAGATAACAGTTTGAATCACATTAGTAAAAGTTGCTTCACTTTGGTAAATCTGTTACTGACTAAGTAAAGAGTGTGTATAAGCTGGGCCCAGTGACCGTACTTATGTTCATTTAGTTGGATTTTTTAAGATACTCAGCTGGCTAAGCAATTTGGGATATCAAGTCTGCAAATGTAAAGGAAGTAGAGTTGAGAAAGTAAATAAGTCTCATTAAACTATTAAAGGATGGTGGTAGGGAGCTTTAGGAGAACAGAGGTCATTGCTTGGTAAAAAACAACCATATGCTTTAACTTGGCTTAACTTTGAATGAAATGAGATTGTTTTGTGTTCAGAGGAAGTTTATACTTACATAGCATACCATAAAAAGTGACACAGTGGTTAGTGCTGTTGCCCCACAACAGCATTAGTCTGGGTTCACATCCCGGCCAGGCCAGTCTCTGAAGATTATTTTACATTCTTTCCATGTTTGGAGGAAGACACACTCAAAACCGGGGATGACATGCAAACCCACCACAGAAAGGTCTGAGCCCACCCTCCTGGTGATCTAAGGCAACAGTACCACCCACCAGTTATTTGATTAATAATTACTACTATTAACCATTTAGGTGCAAATAATGCACAAAATCGTTGTAAAATGTCTGGATTATGTTATTGAAAGGGAAAACTGATTAGTTTTGGTCAAGTTAAGAGGAAGTAAAAGCTTGAAGACACCGTGCTCCAGAGGATTAGAGCGTGTGACCCTGCCTGGGATGCCAGGATTTTGCTGTAATTTAGCGCAAAGAAGCCAATGAATGAGTACTTGATGTGCTGATGCACAGATAGTGATTTGAGACAGCCAGTTCTCCCTGAACAAATTCGACTCTATCCCTCGGTCTAGCATTCCTTCCATAATGTTTTCCCAGTTTAGAGGATGGGCTGCTTTCTCTGATAATGTGCTGAGGCAGAAATTCAGACGATGTGGATTCCATCTCCGGGCTGCTTAACATGCATGAAGGAAAGGCTTTACGCCATCTCTGGTTACGAGCTTATACAATGCATTTGCTTCTTAAATGTAATCAGGACTAGGAAGTGGAAATCTTTCATGCAACATTTAAAAATTAACCTTGCCAACATTGGAGTAAGACCCATACAGACAGCTATTGCACTGCCATTTATGTTGGAGAGTTAACAAGGCAATCCTGGAGTTTATATTAAAACCAGCAAAATAATTAACACTGTCTGCTTCTTCCCTCTGTGAGCCACACACACCTCATGATTGCGATTTTTGTAATTTTGACAAAAAGAATGGTGAAAAGTTAGCATCTTGTTCAATCTGCAGCATTCCTGTCTGCCACATGCTGGAAAGCTAAAATCAGCTGTTGCTAATCTTTTTCAGATTTCTAAACCCCAAACTTACCAGAAGGAATTACTGTGTGCACTGCAACTTTATTACAGCTTCCCTCCATTTCATATAATGCTTTCTTTATAAAGCACCCGGAAGTGATGCTGACCTTCACAAAATGAGATGAAACAGTCTATAGTCTGTAGAAAATTAGTTATTAAAAGAAAAGCCCACTTCATGTTCTCAACAAGTCTGAAAAAAAAAAAAAACTAGACTCTTCTCCAATGCAAGGATTGCTGGTTTTATCTGCTATAATTGACCTGTCAGCATGACTTTGAATCAGTTTGATCAACTTATTAGTAAACCTTCAGGTTTTGATTATTTGGAATAGATGAGGTGTTCTGCCATGACTGGAAAAATTACCCCTAAAAAATAAAGCACCAGGACCAGGAGAAGTGTAGCCAGAAACAGGCAAAGGTCAGAAGCTAAAAACATCATGAAACCCAAGTAACCAAAACCTAATATACAATACCAGAATCAGAACTGAGGAAAACATGCAAACTACCAAATTCCTAGGAAGAAGTTTAATTAATAGCTAAATGGAATATTCAGAAACTTGGATGGCAGTAGATGCTATCATAATTAGCACTTTCTGATGAGAAGTCAGGTAAAATTGACACCTCTTATTGGCTAACCAAAAAATTACAATATACAAGCTTTCGAGGCAACTTAGGTCCCCTCTTCAGGCAAGATGGAATGCAAAATAAAAAGTGTCATTTTGTTTAACTTCTCATTACATCCATAATGACTAACAAAGTATAAAACCCTAGTACTACAAACATGGTAGAGACAAAGGCAATTCTATTAGTAACAAAATGGCCACAGCCATCTAAACAAAACATAAAAGGATGGTGCAAAGATCAGTACTGGTATATTAAATGGCAGCAGATTAATGTTATAAAAATGAAAATAAGAAATAATATCATTATCAAAATCTATATAAACGAATAAATAAGAAAAAAATGAAATCCTGCAGGATCAAAAAAAATGCAGTGAGTAGACTGGAGATATGATTAAATACTGGTTGTGCTATCCAGAAATGATTTTCCTCAAACAGATATTTTGTGTATTTCTTGTTGGAATAATTAAGAGGACAAAGATAAAAAAAATTGCAGTACCTCCTTGGTGAAACCCCCTAAATAGCAAAAAATTTAAAGAAAATTAGGGAATATAAACAAAGTCAAAAATCGCTGCAGCCCCGATTAGATACTGTCAGTAATAGAAAAGAGTAGGAGGTCCATCGCCCTCAGCTGCAAGTCCAAAAATGAACGTTACTTCTGACCTTGTGTAATATAGTGGACATCCCAAAAGGGGTGGAACTTCACAGGATGTGGGGGAAGTGATGTCATTCAGCTTCCTGGCAATTTTTGAGAATGTGGAGGAAAAGGGAGAAGGACTTTTGGGAAAAGTGGCATTCAGAACTTAGTCATCAGATAAGAGTTCAAAGTTAAGTGAAAACACTCAGATGAGTTGATGAAAAGTAAAAGTACATTGTAAAAACCTACAGAGACAGAATCTGGGCTAAAGAGTGGAAGGAGTTTGCTGAAATGAACAGACTGAAATGGACTATCTAAGTGAAGGAGAATATTTAAAGGATACTGTATTTGCAAGGCCTAGCGAGTGCAGAGCTAGACAGAATATTGATATGGACTCTCCAGGTCAAAGTAAGGGTAACAGACATTCACACACTCACTAATATGGTAGAATTCTAGACTTAAGACATACATCTTTGGGGAAGATTGAAATACTCAGAGAAAAATGCACACAAGGATCACTCTGCATAGACAATATCTGCTGGGATTTATTCCTATTTTACGTTTTTACAGGTAATTTTTAATATCCATGAATTCATTTGTAACATTCATGTTTTGCCGTTCCAGTCTGTTTGAATTGGAAATTATTTTTTGGGCTGTCTCAGCCTCCATTTTGTTTTGCGCATATTAGTTGCTATGACACACAACAGCTGTCATGGCCGTTTAATCGGAGGTTGTGTCCTGGAAATTATGACACAATGGAATAAAAGATTTTTGGTGGTAATCCTTCCCTATCTAAATTGTGGATTAAAAAAAACACTTTTCAATCTCTTGCAAAAATTCTTGTGCTTTGTTCTTTTCTGCATTGACCTTTCACCTTTGCCCTTAGAATGTTGGTCTTGATATTTGGCCTTGATGTTTGGTTGTCTTTGATCTCCTGGTTTTGACCCATTTCTGTTTTCATGTCCTTCTCCTGGTCAGTCCAAATATCTTCAGCCCAGTAGACATAACAATATTGAGGTCAGGATTTGAACATATTGATGGATAAAATTAAAGTGACAGGAATTATGAAGGGTTGGATATGGTTTCAGCTACAAACTACAGGAAGAAATATACCCTTTGGACCCCCAAAAATTGAAATATCCAAATATTGAGGGGCTCCAAGAGGATCATTGACTGTGTAGAAGGTACTACGCAAGTCTGGAGGAACATTCAACTGAAGAAGAAGATTAAACCTGGAGAAGTCTGCCTCTCACCATTCCAGAAGAGCACCAGCAAATATGATAAGTCATGGTACAGAGCTTCAGACACCCAGCTTTCCTATTCCATTTAGTGTATTCATTCATTCATATTTTCTTTAGAAACAGTTTTACTTAAATGGATGTGATTAACAGGAAACCACTGCAATGAAGCTGTGCATGTCTAAATGTGAAGAATAATTTAAGTTCAACCTCTTCTAAGCAAGCACAATTCTCTTGGTCTTACCCAAAATCCTACTTAATATCATGCTTTTTTGATTTTCGGAGACATTTGGAGCAGATCAGTAAAGTAAACAAACCAATAAAGGTAGCCGTTCCTCCCCCCAATTTGACAGGGGCTGAAATTTAGACTGATGAGCTGCTGGAGGGGCATTGTGCTCTCGAGAAAGCTAACAGTAGCAGAAACTGCAGACACATGGCTCGGGTGTCCAGTGTGGAGCCGCTGTGCCCTCGCCTATTCTTGTAACCTCCCCTGGGTGTCACAATATCACGACACAGGCAGAGGTGTACATGACAGGAGCTGTCAGCTTGCCTGGTTCCAGCAGAGTGCATTCCTTTCAGCGAGGCCTTTAACCCTCTTTCCACAGTTCATTCAAGGTCTCCCCAGTAAGTGACCGATACAAGCTATTTCCAAAAAGTCAAGTAATCTTAAACCGAAGGCTTTGTTTTCCACTGTGAGGAACGGTGGGAAACAGGACTGTCATTAACCTTCATGTGTCACTGCCTCAAGGGCTTACCGATACTTATTTGAATTGATGCATTCAGTGTTGTGACTCCATAGCTTATTGGAAGTCTTCATCAGTTGGTGTGTACATAAAGTGATAAAATAGTAGAAATGTTTATCTTAATGCATCCTTCTATGTATTCTTCGAATGAAGTGGAAATACTTGGCAAGGTCAGTTTGATTCGTCTTGCATATATTTCTTGTTTTTCAGCATTTTCAGTAAACTGATAGATAGTCAGAGGCTGCAGTTCCAGCTGAATCCTTCATTTTAAAAGCTGCATAGCATATGTTATTTTAATGCATAAACTGAGTAAGAGTTTTGTTATCCCCCTGTGAACTGGCGGCATATGGTGTCCTCTATCTGGGTATGTTACAATAAACTGAAATGGAAACTTTGCAAAAGGAAACGACCGCCTACCCAAGCTGGAAACGAATGGCTTAGTGGAGCATTTATTGAAGACTTTCCAGGGAATAGATTGTAAAGGAGCTTGTAAAAGAAAATGCAAGATGGCCCAACACTATTACAAGGGCAGCACATCTAGAGAGGAATTAACAAGCCACAGCGCTGTTGTTATTTATAGCAATGACTTCAAAGGGGCCATCTGAAGCTTCAACATCTAAATGGGCCCTGTTCATGTTTATTAGTATTTCGACCACTAAACTATACTAACTCATCACTGAATGAGTTGTTCAAGAATCTCTTCTGCCACCATCTTGCTTAGGAAAAAAGAGAAAGTTCAGTTAAAAACACACTCATTGCCAACAATGTCTGAATCACAGAGTGACTTCCTTGATGAACACAGTCACTGCCATGATTGACTTCTCATTTTCTCACTCAGACTGTCTTAAGATCAGTCAATTGAGTCGCCCCACCTTAACTCCTTTCTATGCAGGCCTGTTTGTCATTTCCGGTAGCTGAAGCCATCCCTGCCAGAAATGCCAATTATACAAGGGAGAGGCTGTATGTGCTTTTTTAGATAATATACTCATTTCAGAATAGCATTCTGCTTAGTGAAACATTTTCAGTCCTTTGCTTCCTGTCCTTCTTCAGCAAATGACTGATCAAAATAAAATGCACTGTATAAATTAACTATAGATTGACGTTTGACATAGTAATGCAGCCAGTTGGAATTGTCCAGTCTAAGCACTCAAACCCTACTTTGATTCTTTACTGGAGGGCCTTCAGTCCAGAGTCTGCATGTCTCCTCATGTTGGCATGAGTTGACTTGAAGTCCTCTAGTTTTGTACTGCTATATTATATTAATATGATTATTAGAATAGCAGATTGCAGAAAACTACATGCTTTATTATTTATCCTTCCATTGTTTCATGTTTGTAAAGAGACTGAGTTGATCTTGGCAGCTTTGAGCACAGACCTGAATAGGAGGCCAGTCCACATTCACACACACATACATCACAGTCACAAATTCTAAAAAAAATGTAGAGGTGTCATTCAACCTGTTCTGCAGGATTTTGTGTGGGATGACGATCCATGCACACAAGGGGAGAATATGGAATTGGAAGTTGTGAAGCAGCAGTGTGAATATATAAAAGGTATATGTAAAATATCACCAGCTCTTTACTTGTTGTGTACTTAAACTGCACACACAATATGCTGTTAAACTGTTACTCAACGTGCTTTTCCAGAAGAAAGGAGTGAGCCAGAGGGCTGCTAACAAAGAGCAGACGTTAAAAGCTGTTTGGATGTAAGATCTTTAAAATCACTGCAGTTCTGAAAGGCTAACAAAGGTGCGGCTTTACTTTTTAAAGATTCTAAGCCAAAGCTTCAGGGTAAACACTGGCTGCATGAATGCAGGACTGAAGGAAGGCTTTGGTGGGAGGGAGACAGACAGGTGCCTGTTTGATTTGGATGAAGTGCTCTTGTGCTGCCATTTAGGCTGGGATTGGCCAGCTGATAAGAAGCTGATATTGGGAGGAAATGATGAGCAGGGTACAATTCTAAGGAAATTAGCTAGCGAATGACCAAATGTCAAATAAGCTTTCAGTTATATAGCACCTTTCATGTAGACAACACAATCCCAAGGCACTTTTACGTAGACAGGACACAGTTTTTAGAGATAACAAATGACATAGTTATACAATTGTGTTGTTTTGTAAACTAGAGAGTCATGTTAATGATGGGAATGGTTGCATTAGACTTTTTTAACTGCTAAAGTGTTACATACAGAAATGTTATAGTTTGACAGTAATCTTCTGGCAGAATTCGAGATAAGGTTTATATCACTTAATAATAATTTAATTATTATTAGGGTGTTGTACTGAGTCAGCCATTATGGAGTAATTACAAACTGCCTGAGGAATTGGGCCACAGTTGCCTTGAAAGCATGTATATTACAATCTTTTTATTTAGCCAATAAAAGGTGTCATTTTGCTTGACTTCTCATTGTATCCATAATAATTTAATTATAATAATTATTATAATATATTAATAATTTATTTACATACAGTATATCAATAAGTAAATATATATATATAGTATATACGAGGGTGTACCCAAAAATAACCGGAATCTGTACCTGCCGCACAATCTAGACTTAGTTGTGAATTTTGCCGCTAGGTGTGGCATACTTACAGTATTCTGTGGCAGTCTGCCAAGTGGTGTTGCTCTGTATTGTGTGTACGCCATTCTGTGTCGGTTCTGCGATTTTTGTGATAGGTAATCATAAACAACAGTTAGTCTCCGTTAAATTTTGCTTTCTTTTAGGGAAAACAGCTGCTAAAACTGTACTGATGCCTTTGAAACTGCATTTAAAGAGGAACCTTTAAGTAAACCACAGGTGTATGAGTGGTTTTCACATTTCAAATGAGTGGAAATGTCACGTGAAGACCAATCAAGATCTGGCCGACCTTCGACAATTAGGAATGACGAAAATCTTGAAAAAATTCACAATGCAATTTACGAAGATCATCATCAGACTATTGAAGAAATTTCTCAATTGATTTGTGTGTCTTGGAGTTCTTGCCACCTTCCCTACTCGCCTGATCTTGCTCTGTGCGACTTTTGCTTGTTCCTACATATGAAAAAAGAACTCAAAGGAAATTGCTTTTGTACAATGGAGGAAGTCAAAGAAAAATCACAGTAGGCCTTGGACAACGTTCCACTTCAGCAATTCCAAAAATGTTTCCACCAGTGGGAAAACCATTGGGATAAGTGCATCCATTCACATTAGAGTTCTTTAAAGGAGACTAAAATTTCATTAAGTAAAAATTATTGAAACCTTTTTTTTTTCAATTCCGGTTACTTTTGGGTACCCCCTCATATATATATATATATATATATATATATATATATATATATATATATATATATATATATATATATATATATATATATATATATATAGTGACAGATTAGGGCTGTATCGCCCCCTTGAACCCTTGTCCAATATGCCAGACACCAGATAAAAGTCCAATAGTTGACTTTATTTAAATGCCACAGTGCACAAGGCACCCTCTCCTCCACTATACTTATAAATTACAATCACAATAACAATAATAAACAATCCTCCACTCCCAGACGCGTTGCCCTCCTACCACCCAGCTCAGCTCGCTGTCCGGGAGCTTCCATAGTCCTTTTATCCTCATTGACCCGGAAGTGTTTCCAATCCCCAGTCCACGGGATTCATTAGCACTTCCGGGTCAGGTACAAGTCTTTCTTCTCACCCCGGAAGCACGTCGCTCTTCCTTTGACACACTTCCGGGTCATAGGGCACAAATGAGTCTTCGGTCCTCCCTGCAGCTCCCTCTTGCTACCCCTGTGGTATCAAGCAGGGTCGAGTATAAAAACTACATAGTCCATGACTCCCTGCTGGTCTTCGGGGCACCTCCATACTGCAGTGAAGGGCTCCATCTGGCAGCCTGGGGGTATTGGTCAGGATAACAAGCCGGCCAAAGACCACAATATATATACACAAAAGATCAATGGAAGAAGCAGCATCTTGTTAGGCTTATGCTAAATGCAACATTGGGTATAAATTAAAAAGACCAAGAGCCATCAAACAATAGAATGTGAGATGATTGTAATATTGTTGGAGGTTAAGAAAAATATGCAATTTCTTAAACAAAGAAAGAAAGCTATTGTTTGTGTGTTCTCTCAAAATGTGTTTGTCATGCCAGACTTTGAGGAAATCTTGCTTAGCGTCTCAAAAGACGATGGAGACTTTACAGAATCTGTGGTTCTTTATGCTAATATGCAATCAGGGAATTATACATCATTGCATTGTGAATGCTGACAATAAAACCCAAGGATAATGTTTCCCTTTGGAGAATTGAAAGCACTGAAGCTGTCATGTTTTTATATTTTGGGCAAACTTGGCTAGAGGATCAGCTAGGAATGAAAACCTGGATTGTTCTCTTCATTCCCCTTGGTAATTCGTAACCGGACTACGGCCTTACATGTCACCGAGCTCTCCAGCATATTGTTTGTTAAGAGACTGTAAAGTGGCTACACCCCCTTCAGGGAGAAAGCAAATGTATATTGTATTAGTATATTCATTCAAACAGACTGGTGACTAATTTGAATTTACTAGCAGGTTTTTACTTTTCAATATCTTTAGTTGTATTTATTTTTTGTAGTTTTTTAGTTGGCATAGGTCTTCAAAACTGTCATTGTGTCTGACTTTATCTTTGTGTTAAAAGCAGCCATGGACAACTCAGAGGTTTATTTTCACCAAGGATGCTGCTGACTGGAAGTTTTTGTTTACCTCCACTTTGTGGTCAACTAGCAAAATCTCAATGATAATATTAATGGACATGTATAATTAGAATTCATTTAAAGTCAATCCTCAACTTTCATGGAGATAACGTTATTATAAAACATCAAAAAAGTCAAAGATGCAAATCTTTACACTTTGAACATGTGGGAAATAGAGGGTTAGTTTCCAGAAACCACCAGAAACTGTAATCTTTAGCTACAGATTGATCAAAATACACCTTTCTGCATAGAATGCTTTATAACAAAACATCATTTCTGGGGATATGCACTTTCACCATGAAATAATCCATAACATGCAGTACATAATATAAAATTCAAAACATTTTTTCTCACAAGTCAGTCACTAGAAATTTGTGATCTTTTGTGCTAACATCACAATAAAAAACAGTTTTGTCACTGAGACTGGCAAGGTTTCAACTTTATCTCCAACACTCTGTGCTTCATGGCTGGGGTTGAAGATTATGGAGGATGCACCGGCTTGAAATATATCATCAAGGACATCTACTTCATGTGCTGCTTGAGATCCTTATGGGTCTTGGAGTATGGGGGCATAGCATAGGCAAATTGACGTTTAACCTTGAGGCTGTGATCAATAATGGGATTGAAAGCCTTGATGTCTGCAGCCAGCTGGTTGCAGCTGACACAAGGTTTATCCAACACCTTTATATTCTCATTAAGCCGCGCTGACATTGCACACTTGGGCTTTGAGTCCAGAGAACTTGCACTACACTTTAGGGGCATAACTGCAACACAGAACTTGATTTTTTAAGCAAAACAATTAAAATATGAAACAAGTGCATGGGGAGCTTGTTACTCTACAACAATAAGGTGAACAAGGCAGTGAAGTGCTTAGTAGGATACTAGCTGTGCCTCAGATCATTCTGTATCTCGCATTTGATTCTCTACTGCATATTGCTGTGAAGCACATTAATGTCTCGATTGCTAATTGTGAAAGTAAAATGAGATTACAAGTAAAGTCAGGCTGATGCCTGAAGTTGCAAAAGTTAAAAGCAAAAATGTTGAGGATTGACTGTTCATTGAAAGGCTTTATTTTACTCAGTGAAGAGCAGCATAAAAATATCAATTGTATTGTAAAATAAGTGTGCTGAGGTTTGACTGGGGGTTTATCAGGTCAGAGGTGGCAAGCAAAAGAACACCAGTGTCCTGTTGATCGAGACAGAGAGAGAACAGCAAGAAGGCAATTAGCATTGCAATGTGCCCAGGTGCCTCCAGAGGGCAGTGCAACACTGTGACCAAGGCAGTTTATTCCAGCTTGTTCCAAAAACACTTTCTACCAGGGATCATTCACTAATTTAAGTAAACCAAGGCAAAGGTGAGAAGAGATTGTTTGTGGATCGATATGATAGGACTGAATCCTGTGTTTAGACGGGCTCATCTGGGTAGCTGAATTTGTTATCTGACTGTATTACTCCCTTTGTTCATCCCTCCTGTTCATCCCTCCAGATCTAGGTGGCCAGGCGGCACGGTGGCGCAGTGGGTAGCGTGCTGCCTCGCAGTTAGGAGACCCGGGTTCGCCTCCTGGATCCACCCTGCATGGAGTTTGCATGTTCTCCCCGTGTCTGTGTGGGTTTCCTCTGGGTACTCCGGTTTCCTTCCAAAGACATGCAGGTTAGTTGTATTGGCGATTCTAAATTGTCCCTAGTGTATGCTTGGTGTGTGTGTTCCCTGCGGTGGGCTGGCACCCTGCCCAGTCTTTGTTTCCTGCCTTGCGCCCTGTGTTGGCTGGGATTGGCTCTGACAGACCCCCATGAACCTGTAGTTAGGATATAACGGGTTGGATAATGGATGGACGGATCTAGGTGGCCTCCAGATGTGGCTAATGATATTTTTTTAACAGGCTAAGCCTCTGAGTGTCTGATTATACTTCACGTCTGCGCAAAGCTTTTGAAAACCCAGCTATAAGAGAAATAATGTGATTCTTCTGTCCATAAAAAGAAAAGACCACTTTTGCGCATTTGGTTTTATTTGCAATAAATGACTTCAAGTGTGCCGTAATCTGTGTGGAGCTTCATGTCACTTAAAATTGGAAGCACACAGACTTTCCGCAGTCATGTCCATTACGTACACTAAGACTTCATTCAGGGCTGCCGCAACTAACAGGGAGGTAGCCAGCAGTTGAATTGATGGAAGCATTTAGGCATAAACATGAGCACAAGATTCCAAATGCCTCCGCTGAATCTCAGCAACTGGGAAACCCTCTGATTCCCCTGGAGATTCATTAAATATTAGAAGAGTAAAAATATTTTACATCCAGCTAAGAGCTGACACAACTGGCTCTCATTTTGCAACAGCTCATTAGTCATCCGGGATTAGGACTCAAAACTCAAACTCCTTTTATAACAAAACTATAAATGCAAGATCCTCTTGTTATAAAATGTACTTTACAACGGCTTAGCAAGGTTCAGCAAAGAGGCCTGAAATCTCCATTTATAGATCCTTTTACATTTATTAGCCAACTTATAACTTGGGAGAGAGAAAATGACAGAATAGCATTAGAGTGTAAGCCACCATTTTTAGATGTTTGTAGCATTTATACTTGCCATCATGTTATACATCTTTTAGCTTTACTTATAGAATAAACTAGCATTTGTAATCTAATTAATATTGTATTCTCTCTCAGTAGTTTCTACTACTTTGTATAACATTTTATGTTTTGCAAAACGTCTTGTCGTAGTATTCACTCTAAATAATAATACAACAAAGATTGATTAATGTAAAAATTAAGTAAACTAAAGCACACATCCTATTATTGGCTTCAGCTCCAGTTACATCTGGAAAATGGAAAATCCTTGTTTGCTATGTAGTGGTGATAGTATTCTAAATACACTATTATGGCTAATTGATAGATTAATCATTCCATTCATACAGAGTATGTACAGAGTTGAGGGGAGCCACACCTTGTTACAGCATTATGGGATGTAAGTAAAGAGCCATCCCAAGATGGGTTACCAGTCTGCCATAGTCATACTCACACCGGTACACATGCCCAGGGAACATCAGGCCTTCTATGAATCCAGCCTGCATCCCTCACTAATCTGGAGATAAACTTCACAAACTAAACATAGGCAGTGACTGGGCTGGAACTGAACCCTTCTTTATGAAGCTGAAACATACCAGTGGTCACCGCTGAAGTATCTGTAAAAAATCAAGTTCAAGATTATTGTCAAGTATCCACAGTACTGTACAACGGGGTTTTTATTTACATGTCTCTCATAGACAAGTCACAGTAGTACAGACAGTGAACATAGCACCACACATTAAATACACCTTCAGATGTTACATACAATATAATCTGGCACCATGAAAAGCTGTGGAGTAGCCATTTGACCAATGGATAAAAACAGTCCTTGAATCTTATGGTGTGAATGCAAAATGTTTGGAATGGAGGATGGATTAAATGTGACTGTGCAGGACAGCTGAGGTCTTTAACAAAATGGTTTGCCTTTCAAAGGCACTTTGTGTTATTTACTGTAAGTCCTGCCTGCTCCACCTATTATGGAACCACCAGCTTACTAGCTCAATTTTTCATTTACAGCCAGGAGATGGACTCTTTCTATGTGTTATGTAGTGCCTTCTTTAAATTAGCCATTCAATGGAATGCCTTGCAATGGATTGGCATCTCTGTCCAGGATTGGTTCCTTCCTTGAGCCTTATGTTGCCAGGTTTGGCTTTGGCTACACGTGGCACCAAATGATATTAGGCAGGAGGCGAGAATGTTCTGTTATGATACATTTACTTTTAACTTAATACCAAAACATAGCATTCTATAAGTCAGTGTTTCTCAGTCTTTTTGATGTTGTGACACACGTTTTCTCCTTAAAATTGTATTTGTGATCAACCAAGAAGGGGAGTGTGGTTTCCCCAGCAAATCGAGTATGATCGTTAGAGTGAGGGGAGTGTTTCCTCTTAGTGAGTCAAGCATGATCTTCTAGGGATAAAATGTGATCATCAGTGGTGACCCAGTGCTTGAGAAACACTGCTATAGGTGGCTAAAAACTACCCAGTTGTGCATTGCCCAGGCTTGTAGCTAATGCAGCCTGTTTAGGCAGTGGATCTCAAATTTCCTAAACTCAAATGGCAAGTTAAAAAATGACTGGATGTATCAATTTTAAAATTTAAATATACATACATATACAGTATACATAAATGTCTACATATGTGTTGTGACCACCAGGGGGCGCTCCAGCTCCCAAAAAACCCAACACAACAGACACACGCACAAGTCCAGCAACAAACAAGGCTTTATTTTCAAGGGGGAAATGCTTTTTCTTTGTTCCACACCAACGCACAGTATAAAGCACACAGCACTTTATCTACCTCTCCACCTCCACTCCTCCTGAGAAGCATCGTCCTCTCCCTCCCAACTCTGGGCCCTCGAATGGAGCGAGGCATTTCCTTTTATGGAGCACTTGGAAGTGCTCCGGGTGTCCCATGATCTCCTTCCAGCAGCACTGCTGTAATAAAGGGCTCAGCAGTTCTCCATGTGCCCTCTGGCAGTGACCAACAGGGCCGAGCTTCCAAGTTCCAAGCCCATCACACTGTACCAAGCCTTCTGCCATTCCAGGGGAGGTAATGCCCAGGTCCTTTCATTACAATGGCATCTTGGCTGAGTATGAGCCCTAGCCGTCCATCACAGTGTGCAGACGAGGAAGGATGAGGAACTTAAACTACTGTTCTCTTTTTTCCCTCTTGATTGGAGGTAGAAAATTTGGATGAACAATGACCACACTTCTGCTTTGTCTTTGTCGATGCAAGCCCCACTGCATCCTGACAGGATGCATCCTATATAAACTATAGCACAACAGAAGTTGTTCGTTTTGGATCCAGATCCCACCACAGGCGGAACAGCAGCCTTTTTATGATTAAATCGCCTGTTACTTACTGGATTAACATTCCTGCTTATAATGTTCTTTTTTTCCTAATGAAACTACTACCATTAAACAGGGTTGCTACTCTGACACCCCAATGGTATCTCTGTCTTTTTGATACAATATATATATTGCCACATGCAGATTTGTCTCTTAATTGTACACAGATCTAGATGGTTAAACAGCAGATTTCCTGTGCTCAACTAAGAAGCTGAACAACTAGAAAACTGGTGACATTGCCATTCGCCCACCTCCAGTCCTAGTCCTTCTCATCTGCTGTCTCAGAAAGGAAGTTCTCTCATGATTTGTGGACCAGTTGAGGTGCAACACTCACTAGTGTCACCTGTGACTGTGCTTTTTCTTCATTTGCTACTTCTGCTAGGGCTGCCCAGAGACACTATGGTTATGTTCACATTACAAGTCTCATTGTTCAATTCCACTTTTTGCTCAGATCAGATTTGCCTATCTTGACAGTTCACATTTACAAATAATGTACTATAGAACTAGGGTGTTGTACCATGTTAGCTATTATGAATGTAGAGAAAAGCCAAGCAAAATGACACTTTTTATTGGCTAACTAAAAAGATTACAATATGCAAGCTTTTGAGGCAACTCAGGCAACTCAGGAACTCCAGTTTCTATATTACATCTTGCCTGAAGAAGGGGCCTAAGTTGCCTCGAAAGCTTGCATATTGTAATCTTTTTAGTTAGCCAATAAAAGGTGTAATTTTGCTTGGCTTTTCTCTACAAGTGATGTACTGTATACTGTATATCTAGCTATAATGTGCACACTTTTGTACTCCGCAACAGCAAGTATGTGCACATTGATACATTTGTGAATGAGTCATCTATGTCACCAATGATGCGTTGGCAGATGGTGTACGCATAACATTTTGCTCTGGAGGATGACAACAGTTCATCAGCTGGTCATGTTAAGAAGGCAAAAAAGTCTGAGCAGCTAGCTTTTGCTGTTTTCACAGCTATTGTTGGCACTGCTATACCAAGAGATGTGTGGGTACAAGAAAGGAGCCAGCAATGCTCCTGTGCTCACAGCAGTAGCTCTACTCCATTGTTGTTTTGCAGCTGCACTCAGCCCTTATGTACAGTATAGGCAAAAAAAGAACATGAATTGCAATTTGAACAGCCATGAATTGGGTACATATCTGATCTAGGATCACATATGAAAGTGAAAAGATCGGATTTCTGTGTTCATACAGCCCTGAAAACATCAGATTTGTGTCACATTAAGAAAAAACTAGTATTTGAGTCAATTCAGCCTGGTAATGTGAATATAGCCTAAGACTTTTAAAAGAAAATAGGTTTTATTAAAAGTAGCTGGGGAATGAGAAGAACCAAATGAAAATGTGAAAAAAAAATTATTAGGGGAAATACAGGAGTTCATAAAACAAGATGTCAGAGAAATCAAGGCAACAAAACCTACAATGTGAGGCAAGTTCAGACACAAAGGTTCTTTCTTAGCTTGGCTTTCATTCCCTTAACAACTTTCATGAAACTAGTATTTCTTAACGTTCAGTCCAACACTAAGTTAATAAACAGATTCATGCCATCATCTTATATAGTTTAGGAAAATATCATATGACCTCTATGTGACATGAGTAGCAAAGGGCACAGCAACCATAAACAGCATGGAAGATGCCAGGCAGAAATAGTGTCAAAACAGCAGGAACTATCCAAAAATAATCAAAACACAAAAGATGTAATTGTAACAGCAATAAAATAAATAAACAACCATAAACACAAAACAGTGAGATTCCAGAGACGTTGCATCATTATTTCATGATAGTGTCATCATTAAATGTTATAGTCTGGGGCAACCCAGTCCTTTAACAACGTTGCATTGAGTTGTTTTGAAAATATACTGTAGATCTAGATAAAAACCATAAATATGTGTGTGTACGTTCCCCATAATCTGTATTTGCCAATATACGACTTCAGTATTTCCTAGTCTTCCGCCTTGAATTTGTATTGTGTATTGTAAAATTTCAATTTTAATCTCATGTTGCTTTGTAAAGTCCCTTGTAGTGATTCCCTAAGGTGCCTTATAAAACAAAGATAAATTGAGTAACATAAAACAATTGTATATATTACGGAAAATATAAAGAATATCTTGTTAATGATTTTTAACATGCTTCTAGTTAATATTAAATCTTTATCTCTTTTCCATATACATACAGGATCAAATGGCCTTCCTATGTCATTATTGAAGACCTTTAAAGGAAAAACCTGTAATGTTTCAAATTATCTCAGCAACCAGTGAAGGTTTTGTAAATGAATCCTAAACTGCCAGGACCAAATAACTTTAAATATACAAGTCTGAAAAAGTAATCAGTCACTATAAAATAAAGTAAGCGTTCCCTTAGTTCCAAGCCAACAGAGCTCATTTACTTCCTTCAGCACACCAGAACCCCTTGACAGTTTACACCATTTGATAGGTTCAGGGGACAAAGGCATCTGATTGGTTAAGTGACTGATGACACTTGAAGTAAAAGTGCCAAGTTTTCTCAAATCTTGCTTAGAAGATTGTTCTACTTTTCAAAGACCATATCTCTAAAATGCTTGTGTTTTTTTTTTTTCTGGCTACTCTAATTTTTTCCCTACGTCCCAAACCCAAACTCTGTAAATGGAGCTATAAAAAAACATGAATTCATATAACTTTCAATGAAGCTTATACTACAAGCTGCTGTCTATCAATCTTGCTTGTGCCAGCATTATCTGGAGTTTTCCTTGAGTGGAAAAGGTGAGGTTCAGGTACACATGAATTCACTTTAAGCAAGGATGTTCATTTTCCTCCTCACGGCCAGTCTTTCAGGTCTGCTGATTTCTTGCTGGCCAGTGACCTCTGTGACAGGGGACTTCAGTAGCCGGTGTGAGTTGTAACACTTGGGCCTCTCTTATCTTCTAACAGCACGGCACAAGTCACTTTAATCACCAGACGAGGCCTTTTTTTTTGTAACACCTGCTCCCTCCATGTCTCCCTGCCATTGGCAGAAATTAATTACACAGCTGACCTCCTAAAGAGCCATAAAAAGGTAAAGCAAACTGTTGATCCATGATAACAGGAGCAGAACAATGAAAGCAAAGAAAAAACTCACAATGAGACATAGCCTTAAAAAAATAAAGGCCTCAAACTGAGCGGTCTACGGGGCGGCAGCTATATAAATATTTTGCAAAGTGCAGGTGCTACAGATCGAATGAGATTCCAGGAAGATTTATGTACCAAATTCAAACAGAAACGTTTTGACAGGCATTTTTCAAACTTGACAGGTTCTGTTGTGACATCATCTATCCATTCAAAGCCTGTGGGGTGGTGAGGTGCAGGCAGGATTCAAACCTGGCATGGATGCTAATACCCAGAAGGGCCCACTGATACTCATAGTGGGGCAAGAGGTGGGAGTCATCGGGAGGTGGGAGAGGACCTGAGCACCTGAAGAAGAGTCATTTAGACACTCTGTGAATATGCAAACTCCAAACAGTGATCAGTGTAGGCATCAAACTCATCCCTGAAACTGCAAGACTACAACCTTAACCACCATACTACTTAATGAATGACCAAATATTATAAATTCTTATTATTTGTATGCATTTTAGTAATAAGACAATCGTTCTTAGTCCTGGGCAAAAAGAAGGATGGTGTGTCATTGTTTATTGGCAACTAATAATGGTCACTGTTGTTATTAAAAAATTCCTGATGAGTGATCCTAATTCTGTGAAGGATAAGTGGATAATTGAATTCTGCTGTGCCTGATTGGGCTCAGTGATATTATGGCATCTCATTCACGGATCTTTCATAACATGCATAAGAAGACAAATCTCTGCTTAGCAAAAAAGAGAATGAATGAATTCAAAGATCTGAATACATGCCATTATTTTACTTCCATTCTTTTAACTGCAATAACCTGCAGTTGGTGGTAATGAAATGTGGTGGCACAATGTGCTGCAGATCAGAAAAACAGAACTGAAACAAAACCCTGCCACCATTCTGGGCAGCTTTTCCACCTCTGCCTTCCTGATGGGTTGGCTCGCCCACTTGCCTGCTTCAAAGTGCCACTCAGGGAACTTCCTTCTTACCCCCTTCTCCCATCTCACTTGCAACTCTACCTTCATCCTTCATGCCAGCTGAACCTTTACCTGACTCTCCTCCTGACTTCAGGCCTGTTGTCCTCTCTGCCATGAAGCAGCATTAATCCACACCCCAGGCCTACTTGGTCTCAATTCCAGAATCACATCCAGATTTTTTTTCATTGTTCCCCAGGCTAGAATTCCCTAAAACAGGGGTGCCAATATTCAGTCCTGGGGTGCCACTGTGGCTACTGGTTTTGATTCCGAAGAGATAAATGGTTCAGTCTTACTTCTAAATGATCTCATCTTTTAATTTGTCATTTTCTTCTCTTATTTTGGATTCAGAAATATATGCTAGTATATCTGCATATAAAAAAAATTTAGAAATTTGCCTTATTGCCATATCTTGAAATGTTAACTTTCTTTTACCATATCCCTTTAATTTCCTATGCAGTTTACCCCCCGTTGTATTCAGATACCGACAATAAGTGATGAGTAGTGCAGACATCGGTGCAAATAACACCAAATAATAAAGGGAATTCATTATAAAATTCATGTGTGAGCTAATTAATAAAAGGTTTATATGATCAGAACATAAAAAGGAGCGAAATTTTAAAAAGCAAGAAAAAGAATAGTAATTAATGTCACACACACAAATATAGCAAACTCATTTTATAATTCATGGATTGACACAAAAAAGTCAGAACTGGGGAATAACAGCTTAGTTAATAAAGGCAGGAATCCAGCTAAAAGCTATATCCTAACTACAGGGTCACAAGGGTCTGCTGGAGCCAATCCCAGCCAACACAGGGCTCAAGGCAGGAAACAAACCCTGGGAAGGGTGCCAGCCCACCACAGTAGTTAAGGCCTTTTATTCCTAATTAACATACAAATGAAAGTAATATTGAAGCAGCATCTCTGCTATAACATTCAGTGTCATTTGCACCGGTGTCTGTACTGCTCATCACTTGAATACAATTAAAGGGTGCAAGGGTGAATTACGAAGAATATATTAAAAGAAAGTTAACATTTAAAACTATGGCATAAAACGAAAATTTCCAAGTTTTGTTTAATTGCAAATTAATCAGCATACATTTCTAAATGCAAAATAAATAACAGGTAAAGTACCACTTGTGGTTAACAGAAATAGCCCAAAAGTTGATAGAAATCTATGTTTTGCACCTAATACTTCTATGCAAAATTTGGCTGACCTAAGTAAAAAGCGTACTCAGGTTATCGTGTTTACATACACACACACACATACACACACAATTCCAAAAATATATCTTCAGACTCAGGCTGGCCTAAAATGTTGAGATTCATCAAAATTTAATAATGGAATTTTTGGAGGATTGCAATATATGAGAAAGTCAGGGAGGTCTAAAACGTTGAGATTCATTAAAATCTCGGCATAGAAATTTTGACCAATTATACTACTTTCCCGATACTTCATAAATGAGAAATTAAAAAATAAAGGCTAATTAAACAACAAGATCTTTTAAAAGTTAGACTGAACCATTTTATAGGTGAAACTGGTTGGAATGAAAAGCAGCCACCATGGTGGTACCCCAGGACTGAACTTGGGAACCCCTGGTGTCCTCACAAATCTGTGTCTTCTGCTGTTCCTAGCTGGCTATGTCTTCAGCTACATTTTCTGCATATACCAATAAAATGCTTTGAACACCTGCCATTTCTCTGTATACTCACTTTTGAAGATCGCAAGAACTCCTGTAATGGCTAAGATGTCAGAAATTCAGGTACTCCAGCAAATATCCCCATACTGCCATTTGGTGATCCCCATTATGGGTTAGGAACTCCTGGCAACTGCTGGGTAACCTCTGGTCATGTGCCCTGGGAGCATATTAATTCTCTCCAGATCTCTACTATCTCTCACTTGTAATGTTGTCCTTTCTATTGTCCATCTAGCATACCCACAGGGCATACTATTTCCTTAAAAATGATGGTTCCCACAATACCCATCCACATAAAGGTTCCAGAAAGAACCTTTATTAATTCAGATCTCTAACAGGCTCCATATGGTAAATGACCAGGAATAAATGGTATCAGATTTGTGAAATTCCAGTGGTTCATGATTTTAAAAGGACTTACTGAATATGTACAGTAACACAGGCCAAGTCCGGGTTTTCTTAATCAGTTAGTGTCCACCTATGTTGTGTACCAAACATTAAATATTTCACTTTGTTTTTCTTCATATTAGGAAGTTTTTCAAAGTACAAAGAAGCAACTTAATATTCAAAGAACCCTTTCCAGAATGAAATGGTGCTTTGTCAAGTAACAGTTCTACAAGTAGCCAAGACCCAGTAAAGAAACATAAAGTGGAATTAATGAAAAATAATTTTTAAGAGTGTACTCTCTGGCGAGTCCTGTTCTCACATGCTGGCATGAGTGAGGTCTCATATGATGCCAGTCTGGCTTGCTATCTGTCCTTCAGGTCAGTTCTCGGTCTTGGGTGGCTGGTGCCTATGTAAGCAACATTGGAACAGTCTATAAAGATATTTAATGTTCAGATAACATAAAACATTGAGCCTATGAAAACTGCCTTGATGAATCTTGAAGGAGACAAAGCTGTTCTGTGCAGAATGTGTGTAATATGTTGGTAATCATACTGCACATTTAAAAGTGCTGAAAAACGTTTTCCATCATAACAGTATTTAAAAGGCGCTTGATGTCGCTAGGAAACAGCCTCATATATAACAGAAAGTTGCACAGCATTAGACATACATTTGACATATCATTACTGCAGGCGTCCAGCGTTGGTTTTCGGCTTCTGGTGTGGATCCGGCAGAACTAAAATTGATCATGTAGGTTGTGTAAATACATGGATGTTTTTGAGTTAAGTGCATTTTGAATGAAGACTATACCATCGTTCAAAATAATTACTTGAGCACATATACGAGCAACGAGTGTGCACATTTCTGTAAATGTTTAAAGCAAGTGTCCAAATAGATGTCGCCAAGTTAGGCTCAGCAGGATTCTTGACAAAACAGGAGAGTGACAGGGAGGTCGTAGGTTCACAGTGGGCATATGACAGCAGCCTATATTGTCGCCCTTTTCCCCATTAAAATGCAACGTGGTGCTACAGCAACTGCAGTTTTCCCACATTCCTATCCGCGTTTTGCTTGCATTTGCTGTTTCCATCCACCTCATTATCTTCTGTACGAGGAACGCTTACCAGCACTTTTGAAAGTGTCACAGTGCCAGGGAAAGGTGATATTTTCACAATGAGCCATTCTAATGAAGTGACACATGTGACAGGTCGGGCGACGAACACTGGCGCTGTCCTGCGGGGTGGCGACAGTCGGCGTCACATCGACAAAAAACCGTCTGGCCGGTTGAATGCAAGCTATTTCGGAAACGGCGCAAGACTGCCATCTGCAGGCTCTCGGATAAACGCAGTCAGTGGCCCCACGACGTCTGTGATAAAATACAGATGCGTCCAACTGTAGCCTGCAATACTTAAGACGGTGGGGTAATGACTGTCATACGGTAGGTACTGCGGTCTGCAGTTACACTCTGTTGATAAAGGGCTGGGTAAGGTAACAGCGGCAGCGATATAATAATATTATTTTTAATCCATACATTTGTGGCAGCCAGCTACTACATAGTTATCTCATTTTATACTTATTATTTTCACTTTGCCAAACACATGCCAGATGTAAAATGCCCACGAATGATGTTGTTGATTTACGTGGGTAAGCCGCGGACGCTCTTTAGCAGCAGCGGGCTTGTAACGAAGATATCCGTGTCCCTCGATGCAGCGCACTCGAGATCGCTTAATGCTCGTGCTCCCATCTCCGTATACATTGCTCAGCATAAGTGAGTACACCCCATTGAAAATTAAGATTTGTATTCATTTCCCAGTGAACATCAGAACAGTTAGCCGAATTCTGACAAAACTTAAACATTTCTTCTATTAACAACTTAAATGTTTGGCCACCAACATCATTAGGATAAGAATATAGTACATTGTATTCAAATGCAAAAATGGTCGAATCTGAGAGTCTGGTTTGACGTTTTCTCTCCCTCCACGGCCATGAGGTCATCTACCAATATTTAAATACTATCTACATTTGTTACATTATTTTCACAAATCTTCAAAGATGGCCTATAAATAATGGACAACAACATTTATTTATATAGCACATTTTCATACAAATAATATAGCTCAAAGTGCTTTACATGATGAAGAAAGAGAAAAAAGACAAAGTATGAATTAAAATAAGACAAAACTTATTAACATAGAATAAAAGTAAGGTCTGATGGCCAGGGAGGACAGAAAAAAAACAAAAAAAACTCCAGACGGCTGGAGAAAAAATAAAATCTGCTGGGGTTCCTGACCATGAGACCGCCCAGCCCCCTCTGGGCATTCTACTTAACATAAATGATCAGTCCTCATTGTATTTAGGGTTCTCATGGAAGGACTTGATGGTGATGGTCATGTGGACTTCTGGCCTTTAATCCATCAATGTAGGAACAAGATGGTGCTTTAATTAGGTGGTGGTGGCTCAGGTCGCCATCACAGAAAACCGGGAAAAGAACAGAAGAGACAGTAGGTGTTAGTACGTTGTGCCCCGAGATAATCTGACCTAACGGAAGCATGTAGATTGAGAAAAGCAGTGGACCGAAGATAGAGCCTTGTGGAACACCATATAGAATATCATGTGTCTTTGAGTTATAATTACCACAACTAACAAAGAATTTTCTACCTGCCAGGTAGGATTCAAACCAATTTAAGACACTACCAGAGATGCCCACCCACTGACTAAGGCGATTTTTAAGAATATTGTGATCAATGGTATAAAAAAAGAAGATGAGAACAGATAAAAGGCCTCTGTCTGTATTTACCCGCAAGTCATTTACTACTTTAACGAGTGCAGTTTCTGTGCTGTGATTTGTTCTAAAACCCGACTGAAACTTATCAAGAATAGCATGTTTATTGAGGTGGTCATTTAGCTGCATAATGACTGCCTTCTCTAGAATTTTACTTAAGAGACAGGTTAGGTTAGAGATGGGTCTAAAATTTCCAAAAGCAGAGGGGTCAAGATTATTTTTCTTGAGTAGGGGTTTAGCTACAGCAGTCTTAAGACAGTCTGGGAAGACCCCCGTATCTAATGACGAGTTTACGATGTCAAGAATATTATCAATTAGCACGCCTGATACTTCTTTGAAAAAACTTGTTGGTACTGGGTCAAGGACGCAGGTGGAGGGTCTCAGTTGAGAAATTATTTTATATAAATCAGGTAAATCTATCATGGTGAAAGAGTTTAATTTGTTTATAATGGAGTACTGGGGCTTAATTATTATTAATTAATAATAATTATTAATTAATTATTGAGCAGGCTCCTGTCAATAATGGAAAATCCACTGCATCCACTGAACAAGATCATCTCCAGACAGAGGAGCAGCTTCAGCAACAGACTGCTGTCACCATCCTGCTCCACTGACAGACTGAGGAGATCGTTCCTCCCCCACACTATGTGACTCTTCAATCCCACCCAGGGGGGTAAAGCTAAATATTATACAGAATTATTGTCCATCTGTTATACTTTCATTGCTGTCAATCTTTAATTTAATATTGTTTTTATCAGTATGCTGCTGCTGGAGTATCTATCTATCTATCTATCTATCAAAGAGGATCCACAGTGTTGGGGGGATATACTATATTATTTCTAATATCATTCATTTTTTGATTGAAAAACACAGCAATAGCCTCAGTTTCACTGGAAGTATTTTGGAGGCATTCCTTTGAGTTACCTGGGTTTAGTAGGTGATCAATTGTAGAGAATAAGACTCTGGGATTACTATCATTGTTATTTATAATTCTAGGCTTGTCATAAAGGGTTTTGCACAGATAAATTAAATTTCAGGGACCACGATGCGTACCACCTGAAAAGGGTGGTACCTGTACCACAGTTTGGGAACCACTGGGTTAGCACATGAAAGTAAGAATTTCACTGTACTCTGTACATGTGACCCTATGAAACGCTTGACTCATCCCGTTATTCTGGATGTGTTCCCATATACCCTAGTATTGTATAATAGGGTTCAAAACACAAAATATCCCACCTTTTACTCAAATGAAAATGAAAAAAGAAAAATTAAAGGATATCACAGTATTCAACAAGTGTCACCACTCTTTCTGTAAATTCAGACTCCTTTCCACAGGTAACACTGACCAAGATGACTCTCACCCTAAATGTAACAGTCCTGGACTGGCACTCAAGTATTAGCTGCAAAGTCACAGATGAACCGCTCACTTTTAAGCACCATCTTATAGAATTTGTCAAATAAGCTTAAAAACGTGCTGAAACATAATTAACGTTTCTTCATTATTCTCCAGGTACTACATGAGAACATAAGAAATTTGACAGACGAAAGAAGACCATTAAGTCCATCAGGCTTGCTTGTTTAGCTCCTAGCTAAGCTTCCCAATGTCTCATCCAGATTCTTAAAGGTTGTCAACGTTTCTGTAAGAAGATTTGAAAAGCGCTGCTCTCCAGGGGTCTCATTTATAAATGTTGTGTATGTACAAAAAGAGGCTTGAAATGTGCATAATGAAAGGTTTTATATATTGGAATTTTCTCTTAAAATAAGCATTTTCCTGTTTTTGATTTATGCATTTTTTCACGTTCGAAATCACACAAAATTTTATAAATGAGATATCTTCCAGGCAAATCTCTCAGTTCCTTTGAACCAATCTGATTATTTTCAATTTTATCAATTGTTTCATTTTTACCACAATGTTATGTATAATTGTGATTATACGAAATGAAGAAAGAACGAATAACCAAAAATAATAGACAATATAGGCCTGTGTTGAGTTGCCTCAATGTTCCTCTACTGAAAAGCATTAGAAAGCATTATAAGTTCACATTTATTATGATTTAAAAATGACTTTTTGTGTAAATGAATATGTTCTTTGAAGCATTTTGCAACATAAACATAATGTATAAAATGTTTTTGACTAATAATAAAAGAAAAACAAATGGGGAAGCAATATTGAATACAACAAAAAGCAGAAAAACAAATCTATACATACACTGCAGTAAATAAAAATATAACATAAATAAATCAGTAGGTAATGGCTGCAGTTCTGCACAATTGGGAACTGATTCAATAATCAATAATCATTATATTATTTGATTGTCTAATTACAAATACATTGTATGAGTCGCTCTTGTAATTGACTGGCATCTTGTCCAGATTTGAATCCTGCCTCGCACCTGAAGCTCTCAAACCCTAAAACCATAAACTGGATTAAAAGTTTGGAGAATGTATGCTGTGCTTGATGTACTCCATGCTGAATGACACTAAAAACTGCCCTTGCATATGCTAAGAATGACCACTAGATGGCAGCTGAAAATAAGGAAAAAGTCTTTTTTTCCTGGCACTCTGCTTATTCTTCAGTTACAGAGTTAGGGGAAACACAATGAGAGTTTTCATTGATGGATAGGTCTCATAGTTTATGCCAAACCTGGACAGACACATAATGCAATTTTTGGTAAGTAAATACTGCAACGTTCCAACCAACCAATCAAGACCAGTTACACCACCACATGGTACTCACTAATGGTGACTGAAGAAAAAAAAATGATCTGGTCTCTGGCCAGTTACATCGGGCCTGTGCAGATTGGTGTGAGGAGAGCAAAAAACCTGAACTAAAGTGGAAATTATGGAGAGTGTAGTGAAGGAACTTCCAAGGCAGGTAGAACTGAGGGACAAGGAAACAGGAAAGAAAGAGAACAAAAGGGTAAGAGAAAAAGGGGTGAGCAGAATGCAGGCATTCCCCAGTTTTACTGCTTGTAAGTGTTACCAATGCCTGGGCAGCATGGGGTGTGATGGCAGGCATGTGGCAACTCATGGCTGCAGGTGGAAAAACAAATGGGCTTACCTTGAACATTAAGTATGTTGCATTCTTCATTTCAGTAGCTGTAATAATAATTATTATTATTATTATCCATTTGTGTACTAAATTAATCTGATAATTCTTGCACGATTGGCAACTGTATCAATCCATGTGTGATGCCTATGGAACTACAAAAAAGAAGGATTCATATTTCCCATTCAAGACACATGGATAAACACAAATACAGTTTGACAAGAAATGAGACATGGCTCAGGACTACCTAAGAAAGACATCAATTGACTGCAATTAGTGCAGAATGCAGCAGCCAGAGTCTTAACTAGAAAAAGAAAATTTGAGCAAATCTCAGCAGCTTTAAAGATGTTACATTGGTTACCTATATCGTTCAGAATTGACTTTAAAATATTACTTATGGTTTATAAAGCATGGAATAATCTTTCTCCGTCCTATATTTTGGAACACCTGTCCCCCTGCACTCCATGTCATAACCTTAGATCTTCAAATGGAGGTCTGCTTATAACTCCAAGAGCCAAGCTTAAAAGAAGTGGTGAGGCGGCCTTTTGCTGCTAAAATCTGGAATACCCATAGAAATTCATTAGGGCAATACTATGGAACATTTTTAAAAACTGCTAAAAACTCATTATTTTAATTTGGCTTTTTGTAACTATTTTTCAGTTGTATTCTTAATAGACTAAATGAGCATAGATAGAATTATCACATTCTTCAGGGATCTGCTATTTGTAGTAATCACCACTGTTCTCTGCTGTTTCTTTCCTGTTCTTCTGCGGTGGGGATCTGAACAACCACCACCTGATCAAGGCACCATGCAGCCCCTGAGATGATGAAATGAAGGTGGGTTTCTCAGCTGTCCACAAGACCAACTTCATCAAATTCTATCAAGTGACACATAAAAACTAAGCGTTTTGATTTAAGAACAGTTATGTTAGGTTGAATGCCCAGTGGGATCTGGGTGGTCGCTTGGCCTTGAAACCTCTGCAGATTTTGTTGGGTTTTTTTTCTTCAGCCTAACTGGAGTTTTTTTTTGTTTTTTTTCTGTCCTCCCAGCCATCTGACTGTACCTTGTTTTTGTTATTTATTCTTTAATATATATTGCCTAATTTTAAGTTTTTCTCTTCTTGCAACCTTCTTTTGTCATCTTGTAGAGCACTTTGAGCTACGTTGTTGTAGGACAATGTGCAATACAAATATATGTTGTTGTTGCTGTTGGTGGCAGACAATGCCAGTCCAGTACATCAAAGACGCATAGTATATAGATGTCCATAATTTAACTTCTGAGGCTTGTGACATTTTTCAGAACCATGTGTGAAAGCCCACTAGCAGACACAGTCTCTGCATGATATAAGATAAAGTGTTGAGGAACCAGCTGGACTCCGCATACATTGTGTGATTAAAGTATTGTATCATTCATTATTGTTATTTGGGGCAGCTTGGTGGTGCAGTGGGTAGCACTGCTGCCTCGCAGTTAGGAGACCTGGGTTCGCTTCCCTTGTCCTCCCTGCATGGAGTTTGCATGTTCTCCCCGTGTCTGTGTGGGTTTCCTCCCACAGTCCAAAGAGATGCAGGTTAGGTGCATTGGTGATTCTAAATTGTCCCTAGTGCGTGGGCTGATGCCCTGCCCGGCTTTTGTTTCCTGTGTTGGCTGGGATTTGCTCCAGCAGACCCCCATGACCCTGTAGTTAGGATATAGCGGGTTGGATAATGGATGGAGTATTGTTATTTTTTATTAGAGCATTGTCACCTCTTTATGAAGCAGTATCTTTATTCTTGATTAAAGTATTGTCACCCTTTTATCATACAGCCTCTTTATTTCTTATTTCTTATTTGCTGTTTGATTTTTTCTTGATAAAGGGTATATAACATTGAGCATAATTCTTTCCATCTATATATACAGTATATGGTGCCTTTCTCACAACTCAAAGTAGTATCCATTTCAACCACAACTAATGTGTAGCATTCACCTGGATGATTGCGACGGCAGCCATTTTGCATCAGTACATTCATCACACATAAGCTGTTAAGTGAGAGAGATAGCCAATAAGTGACAGAGGATGATTAAGGGACCAAGATGACTAGGCTGTGGTGGGCAGTTTAGCTTGGACATTGGGATACCCCCTACTCTTTACAAAAGATGCCCAAGGATCTTTTATGACCACAGAGAATAAGGACCTTGGTTTTACATCTCACTCAAAGGATGGCATGATTATGCCATCAGTCCCACCAGTGCATTTGGATCCTCTTTCAGGCCACAAGTAAGCACCCCCTGAAGGCTTCATCAACATCTCTTCCAGCAGCAACCCAAGTTTTTCCTAGATGGTCTCCCATCCAAGTACTGGCTGGGTTTGAACATGCTTAGCTTCAGGTGGAGGACCTGATCTGGAGTGTATGTGGTCTAGCTGCTGATACCACATTAGATAGACTACATTTTTTTCTGAAAAGAGTGTTAGCCGAATCAGACCATTAATAATAATTAAACAGTAATTAACTGTTTGCAGCTTGTTGTGCTATAATAATAATAAAGTCACTGTGAACATTAAGCCACTTTAGGTCAGAGTTGTGTTTCTGCAAAGCTGTCTTCAATAACGCATTTGGGTTTAATATAAGATTATTGCTGCAAGGTGAAGACACAATGGAGAGCAAAATTTTGACATGTCCAGCCTTTTGGAGACACATGGCAACTGTTGCCTTTCATGTCCATTCATCTCTTTGTCCCTGGTAAAATCCTTCTGCATACTGAACTTTCTTATTACACAGACTCTCTGCCAATTTATTTTCCCTTTCCAAGAAACTCAGCAAAGATAACTATAATTTCCATACTGTATATGCCATTATAGGGTGGAGTGGTGGCTCTGAGGCTAGGGATCTGTACTGGCAATCAGAAGGTTGCCAGTTTAAATCCTGTATATGCCAGAAGTGACTCTGCTCCATTGAGCCCTTGACCAAGGCCCTTAACCTGCAATTGCTTCATCCTGGGTATGATGTTAATCTGCCACCAGCCCTGCAAGAAGGTCCTCCAACTTGCAGGGAAAACTTGGAGGTTGGTGGTAGGACTGGCACTCCAGCCACTGTAGAAAAGCCTCACACTGTAAACAACAACAACAACAACAACATTTATTTATATAGCACATTTTCATACAAAAAAATGTAGCTCAAAGTGTTTTACATAATGAGGAATAGAAAAATAAGAGACACAGTAAGAAAATAAAATAAGTCAACATTAATTAACATAGAATAAGAGTAAGGTCCAATGGCCAGGGTGGACAGAAAAAACAAAAAAACTCCAGACGGCCGGAGAAAAAAAATAAAATCTGCAGGGATTCCAGGCCATGAGACCGCCCAGTCCCCTCTGGGCAATCTACCTAACATAAATGAAACAGTCCTCTTTGGATTTATGGTTTTCACGGAAGGATTTGATGATGATGATCACGTGGACTTCTGGCTTTTAGTCCATCAATGCTGGGGCATCATGGTGCTTTGAGTAGGTTGGTGGTGGCGCAGGCCGCCACCACAGAAAAACCGGAAAAAGAAACAGAAGAGAGAGTAGGGGTCAGTACGGATTTTGGAGCCACTATGAATAGTTATTATGATGAATTGAACATACAGAGTATCAGTATTAAGTTAAGTGTGTGTCAAGTGTGGTGCTGAGGTGTGTCACCCATTGCATGGCTGCACTTGGATCCCTGCCTCTCTCTCTCCCTTCTATGTCATTTCAAAGAGTTCAGATTCATTCAGCTTTATTTTTAACAAAACATATAAGAAAACTGTTTCATCTTATCATGAGTTATTTGTATATATTTTGTATTTGTTTAAAATAATATTTATTATTTTTATTTGGATAATTTTTAAAGTTGAAATGGTTTAGATCATGTTAATATTCTAATTCTTTCATTTTTAACTTTTTTGCACATTTGTCACCAAACAAGCTATGCAATCCAAGGTATTTTGAATTTTTCCAAATTGCGTGTTATGTGAACATCCTACAAAATCCTTACTTTGTTACAGGTTGCCTAGATTAGCATTTTTTTTTTTTCACATTGCATTGTGAGATGCACTGGGATCAGACTAAGGGTGCTTCTGTTTTCTAAACCTCTTTAATCCAAATGTAGGATTGTGGGAGCCTGAGACCTCTGGACAGGAATCAACGCTGGAAGGAGTCTAGACCATTGCAGAGCACAGAAGCACAGACATACTAACTCATACAAGGGGTGATTTTGAGTTACCAGAGAACCTAACTTGCGTGTCTTAAGGATGTTAGAGGAGGACTCCACGGGGATGGAGAAAGCGTGTAAATAACAGCCAAGTAGAGGGCAGGGCAGAATTCAAATGCAGGAGCAGTGAGACAGCACCTCTGCATGTTGACACAGAGAGAAAATGCAAATTCAAGCCCAGTCCCTGACGTAAAAGTGCTAACCGTTGTGCCACCCCTAACGTATAATGCACTGCAGTTACCAAGTTTGTATGTATGTGTTTTGAAGATTAATAGTTTTTGAAAAAAATGTGTTATTCTAAGGTCACTTAGATATGTCTAAGGCTACTATTATAATGCTTCTGATGACTTGTTTCTTTTAGTTTTTTTTTAGCATTGCTGCCTTCTTGAGCAAGATGTGTTTTTCCCCTGGTTGGTTGTTTTTCTGCTTTAACGAGTATAGAAGCTCCCAAAAGTTCACCAAGGAACCTCTTAACCCATCATCTACACCCACCTCTCCTAGCTGATATTCAGACACAAGTTCTCAACACATCTCAAGAAGAATTAATATGAACATGTGATTTCAGTTTTTGATTTTTAATAAATTTGCAAGCCTTTCTGAAAATGCGTTTTTATGTTGTCTTTATGTGTTATTCAGTGTAGATTGTTGGACGGAAATGGCAAATTTATCCACTTAGAATTACATCTACAACACAAAAAAAGTGTACAGAATGAGATGGGTTCTGAATACTTTCTGTATACCATTGCATTTATGATAGTCAGTGCAAGTCAAAGTGAAAGATATTGGTGCAGATACAAGTGAGGACAGACTGACAACAGCAAACTTAACAGAATCTCAGAATGTGGAGACAGTTTTCCTTCTCGGATTTGTCCATTCCACAGCCTCCGGGCCCAAATGATCCCA